>NC_135432.1:15149739-15449739 GCF_051991255.1 Vanacampus margaritifer
TAATTTTTAACATTTCAGAAAAGTTTGTACTCCTGGAGGTCAGTCAGTGTTACGGAACTGTTGTTGTATACTTTGCAACGACGGAGTGTCCGCTCTATGGCAAAAAAATAAACAAGTAGTTTTGTTCTGTTGAAAAAAAAATAGACTCATGGAAGAAGAAAGTTGTAAGAAATCTCAGCTTTCAGACAAACAAAAGTAGGAGTCTTCACACAAATAACACACAATCGCAGCCGAATGCTTTGACAATGGCTAATTTATCTGTCATGTCCACGCACCTCAATTACAAGGTCATTTTCCTCAACGGTCATCATTGGGCTTTTCTGGCTCATTCTTCTCATTCCTTTGCCCACCGCAGCTGCTTCATCATTGGGCACGCTGCCTCTAGGGCCTGTTTGATTCCAAACTACAACATGCCTTTTTTTTTTTGCTACACAGACATTTTCGGGCAAGGGTTATAAATTGCATTATAATGATGGGCCATTTTGCTGAATGGTACCCGGTACGGAGTAACTTTTATAGAAAATAGCCGTCACAAGCTGCGGGCCAAAATAGGCATCATTATCGTCTGTGGCGCTTGTCTGGCTGCTCTGCCGATGATGGGAAATAAAATGAAATGGAATGACAGGGGAAGCAGCAAGTTAATATATACGCTTGGGTATGTTGGAAGATACATATTCGAGTCCTAGTCCAGTGATATCAGCAAGTTACAGTGCAACATTTCAAATAAGAAGAATATAACTTTTCTGGTGCCACATTTGTGAGGTTTGAGTTTTTCCTTGCATCTGTTGCCAAAGTGCTTGAGTGTGGGCTTCAGTCAGACTTCTAATACATAAGCAGCATGGTTCGAGACCTCAGACAACATCTGTTGTCAATTGACTTAAAGTCGCTATTTATTTTTTATTTTTTAGGACAAACAAGGATTAGATTATATTGTTAAATAATTCATATAAAATACAATGAAACCTTTGAGGTCAATATATCAGATTTTTATTTTGGAATTTACAGTATTTTCCCAATAGGACCTGCCTTCCGCGGTCAACCTGTTGTCATCATAAAACATTTATTAACTGAACAGGGTGTCTACAGTATCTTCATCGTGGAGTAGGACATTTTCGTTTACAAATAGTGCTCAATAAACTAGCACGCCTTCCAGTGTGCAAGCAAACCATAAAAGGAAAGGAAAGGAATTGTTTGGTCCTTACTTTTGTGAGCTATTTATCTTTCCATTAGATCGACTTCAAACATGTATTGTTTATTCCTCTTGGTCAGAAAAAAAACTTGTTTGCATTGTGTGGTGCACCAAAATAACTCATTTGTGATTGACCCGTTGCCCTTTGTGGGGTGGTTAACAAGTGCAGGGGTATGGTACTTAAACGGGTGGAGCTAAACACAGTGTAGTGTGTTTATTGGTGTATTGAAAAACCCACGTGTCAAAAGGAAATATGTTCTTCATTATTGTCATTTTTTGTCTCACCACTTTATAGCGTCATGCTGTTTATGCAGTAATGCTGCTATTGCCATCCTGGTTACACACACAAGACGCATCAAGGCCTTTTGGTAAAATATGACTTGTTGGTGTCCTCTTCCTGTACCCCACGTCAGTAACTGCGTGTGTCTGTGCTGGATGTGTTTGGCTCAGGCGAAGGCTTGATTCTTCTTCTTCTCGCTTCATTGCAGCCTAAAGATGAGCTGTCATCACCGCTGAATCTAACTTCTGTGACAGGACAACACATCGGGGGTGGTGGCGTCAAGTTTTGTGCATTCCGTGTTTTCTGTGATTTTGTTGAGGTGTAGTTGAGACCGGGGCTAGTTGTATAACTTTTTATACGTTTGTATATATAAACAAAATGTATACCAGGTGAAAGACCAAAGTCTAAGGTATATTTTTTGTATTCATATCATTTTCATACTTCGTGTCAGTGCAGTTATAAGCCATCAAGTAGAGGGAGTGAACATGTCATATGTTGCCCCACCTTTGGGTAAGTTGTCACACTATATGGTGTAAGATGTCACACTGGATTTTGCAACTAATAAAACAAGGACAAAATTATCTTTATTCTGCTGTTTTGTTTTTGTTTTGTTTTACAGCCAGAGAAATTGTTTATCATTGATCTTGAAAATTTAGTACTTAAGAATTGCTGGCATGTAGGTCATATCTCTCAGCCTCAAATGCCTGTTGTCCTGTTTTGCTTCCCTTAAACTTGAAATTTGAGATTAAAATAAAATAAAATAAAGCATTTCAGTTAATGGATGGATGGTTCATAATGAAACTTAAACCAGTCCTGATGTGGGCATACTGTAGTTCCAACAACTGGAAAATCCGTTTTTAAACTATGAAATAAAATCTGGTAAACTAATGTCCTCACTCCTCAGACTCAACATCTGAAAGGCTATTCTGGCATACGTAAATTGAGTTGCCAGAGGTGCATTTTTCATTGGCCCATTCTTTGCGTATGTGACAACAAACCCCAAAATGACTGAGACAAGTTGCCCCAAACGACAAACATTTTCTCGATTTTCACGTGTTTTGCAGATCCACAAACATTTTCTTGATTTTCATATGTGTTTTTCAGATCCATAAATACACCCGCGATTTTCACGTCTTTTTAAATTTTGTGTGTGCATTTTCCATGACTTTTTGTCTCCATTGAACGGGGACAAACCGTTTCTTTCCTTGTTTAAAATTGGACATTGAAAAACAGAAATCGAGTCTTTATCTGACCTTCCATTGTGTGTTTATTTTTGCACAAATCGGGAAACAAAATGCGACCTTCGTTAGTTTCCCTTGAGCTTGTTTTGTTTTCACTCGAAAGACACTCTTCTTCTGCTGTTAAATTTTCTTCTTCTACGCCACTAAAGCAGAGCGGCCCACTGATCTGTATATAACTGTGGCTTGTGGCGTGGTTGTCACTATTTTTTAACAAGTGGACAGTAGGTGCTGCTTTTAAGACCCCCTTTTTCTTTTATCGCTCAGTTCATTAGACCCCAATATTAGATTTAGCAGAGGCATATTTTGTTGAATTAGAGTTTCCTTTAATTAAAGTTTGCTCCTGTAAACATCATTAAGGATATAATTTATACTTGTATTTAAGGCAAGTTGTATAATGTCTGAAGTTCTCTTGTTTATGTTTGACAAATTTAAAACATCATAAATCATGCTGTTTCTACTAAGTACTGTCTCAAATGTTCTTCTTCGATACTGTAAATGTTTAGGATCATAAGCCGAGAAACGTTTCTTGGGAGGAGTAATAAGGCGGCCTAGCGGCTTCAAAAGTCTTGGCCTATCGGCTATCCGGTAATATATACAGATCAGTGCAGCGTCTAAAGAGGAACGAGCCATCTCCCGTTTCTCGTTTAAAATTGTAAAACGGATATCGAGACGTTATCTGATCCTCTATTATGTGTTAATTTTACAAAAGTTGGGAAACAAAATGCGACCTCAATTTGTTTCCCTCGAGCTTGTTTTAGCTTCACTCGAAAGACAAAAAAAGAACAAATAAACCAAACACACAAACACTCTTCTTCTTTGGTCAATTTAACAGCAGAAGAAGAGTGTCTTTCGAGTGAAAGCAAAACAAGCTCAAGGAAAACAAATTAACTCTTTCACTGCCAGACGTTTTCCGAAACGGGTTGTCCCCACTGCCAGCCGATTTAAGCATTTTGAGTGATCTTTCAAGGTCCACAGAAAATGTTGTGTTTGGACTATGGAAACACACATACTACCAAATGAAAGATTGGACTCTCATCTTTCATCAGAAAAAAAAGTTTGTTTCTAGCTTATTCCGTTCTTCAGTAATCAACAATAGAAAATGGTAACTTTCACCGAAATTCTCTGTTTTGAAACAAATAGTGGAGAAAAACGGCTTTTTGTAAAACGATGTTATTTCATGCACTTCAGTGAATTGTACACTTCTTTTTGTCCATGAATGATGCCACAAACACCTAAATAGTGCTTTACTTCTATAAAACAGTACCACCAACAATGAAAAAGTCTTTTTTTATAACAAAAAAAACAGTTTATTTACATAGAAAACAGTAACAATTTGACAAACTATTTGCAAAGGTGTACAACTGTGCATGTGTGATTATTTACAATTGTGTGGATGTTTGAACTACATAAATTTTACTTTTGTGTGGTAAACAGTGTAACACTCGCCTGCGTGCAAGGGGACACTGCAAGATTTGCACCACAGCCTTGTCTCACTGCGAATGCCCCTTCGCATGCAGACCCAACACCTTCTTGCTGGCTTTTTTTTCCGGGAAGTAGCAGGCATGTGTTCCAGCGTGTGTTTGGCCATGTTACCATCAAGTCGGCTTTCAAGATCAAAATACGGTGACCTGGTATTTTGTCTGGCTTCCTCATGCTCTTCCATCCCAACTTCCTCCTGGTCTTGTGGCAACAGCCACCCTCACACCACCTGCTGGATGAACTCCAAAAAAGGTTGACTCGTCCCAGGATTTTTTTTTTTGTACAAGATGTAAGCATTGAACATGCATATTTGGAAAAGATAGGCAACAAACTTTTTGTGCCACTTCAACGTTTTCCGTGTGAATGGGTGTTACGAGATGTTTTGATCCATCTTGTCCACTCCATTCATCTTGGAATTGTAGTCCACAACACAAATTGGTTTTTCGAAAGGCACTTTTTTTTTGTGCCTTCCGCCACACCTCTACTGTCCGCATTTCATCTTTGTGAAACGTTGTCACCATCCTCAACAAACGTTTGTCCTGCCATGCCACAATCAAAACATTTGTGTTGTGCCTTACCAGTTTCCCCCCCACCCCAAGGCCAGTGTTGGTTAGGCACGTTATCTCACTGGGTTCACCCCTGTTCTTCCTCAGCGTTCCACAAACATTGGTGCGCGCTGCCAGGAGACGTTCACACAAAGCAATCGAGTTATAAAAATTGTCCATGAATAGTGTGTACCCATTTCCTGGCAGACGATCCAGTAAGTTGAACACTGTATCGGGGAGAGAACAACTAATGCCAACATAGGGTTGCATATTGAAACAATAGCCGGTTTGGGAGTCACACAAAATGTATGATTTGATCCCATATTTGACCGGCTTTTGGGGGTTGTACACTTTGAACGAAAGACGTCCCTGGAAACTCATCATTCCCTCATCAATACAAATATTCCTGCCCGGTTGAAACAGCTCCTTGAACTTGTTTACAACGTGATTGAACACAGGACGAATTTTAAATAGTTTGTCGTCTGAACTGTGTGCCGTCTCGTTGTCGTTGAAGTGCAGGAAACTCCAGATGAGCTGGAAGCGGTTTCGAGGCATTGCGCGACTGAAGAATGGTGTCGTCTCTATTTCGTCCTGAGTCCAATACATTTCGATACTGGGCTTGTTTATATACCCAGTAAGGAATTGGAGTGCAAAAAACGTTTTGAGCTCAGACACAGACACTGGCTTCCAAGCACGACTCCTGCAGTGTGGCAGACTTTCAGCCCGTTTTTGCATTGACTGACGTGCAAATAAGTTTGTCTGATCAGCAATGTGCTGCAGAAGTTCGTCTGTGATGAAGAGCTGCTGGAAGTCAACTGGCCGGGTTGAATTCAGCTCTGCTGCGGCACCTCTTGGTCCTGGCTCCACAGTGAAGGGGAATGAGTTTGGCTGCCAGCCTGCTTCATGCCAGCCAGATTTTTGGGGATCTGCAAATATACATTTCAATATCATATAATATTCATTTTAGATCAGTGTGATGCAATATATATATATAAATATATATATATTTACGTTTTTTCTTGGATCCACTGGTTGATGGACCTTTATTCTGCTCACTCTGAGGAGCGTCACTCTGAGCTGCAGCTGAAAGAAATATATACAATTACAATAATATCGAAAGAGCGTTTTCTTTTGTTGTTGCGGTGTATTGAAAACACTTTTTTTATACCTCTCTTTGTCGTCTTTGCAGTGGGACGTCGCTGTGAGCACGATCCACGATCTATGAATGCACATTCACGTTACACGAGGTGCTAGCAGCGTGCTGGAAAAGTATCTCATAGCAAGTTTGTGCTTACCTTCGACGTCTTCTGCGGATGAAATACTGTCCGAATCACTTTCTCCGTGGTCAGACTGTACCCACTCCTCCGAAGAATATCCATCGGACTCAGGATACTCTTCGTCGTCGTCCGATTGAACGTCCTCGTGCGGAGAAGTGCTCGGTCGTGCACCACGTTTTCCGGCGCTAGCACCGCTAGCCTCCGAGGCCTTAAAACGCGGTCGAAGCTGCCGCCGCGTCAACGCTGCAACTTCGGCATCAACCTCATTGTCGCCATCATCATCACCTTCGTCGGATTGAACGTCCTCGCGTGCAGAAGTGCTCGGTCGTGCACGACGTTTTCCGGCGCTAGCACCGCTAGCCTCTGAGGCCTGAGGACGTGAACGAAGCTGCCGCCGCGTCAACGCTGCAGCTTCGGCGTCAACCTCCTTATCACCATCATCATCGCGGTCATCATAATGGTGCACTTTAGCACTGGTTGATGCTTCTCCTTTTCCAAAAAATCGATCAAGCGTGGTCTGCTTCTTACCGTCGGTCGCCATTTTTCGTCTCTCCTCAATTCTCGTCTACTCCTCGACGCTCTAGCCCCGCCTGGCCTTTTATACTACTGACGCCCACCCGATCTTGTCAAAAGAGAGTCATCGCTGCCCTCTAGGGGCCAAAAATAGTCCTTAGGCACAACAGACAGACTTGAAACTTTCACCAGACATGCGGGACGGTTTCCTCTACCCGTTTCAAAAAAAATATATATATAAAAATCATTGGATGACGTCTTTTGACGTCATTGGCAGTGAAGCGTAGGTTTTTACTTGACGTCTTTAAACGTCAGTGGCAGTGAAAGAGTTAAGGTCGCATTTTGTTTCCCGACTTGTGCAAAATAAACACACAATGGAAGGCCAGATAAAGACTCGATTTCTGTTTTTCAATGTCCAATTTTAAACAAGGAACCGAAACGGTTTGTTCCCGTTCGATGGAGACAAAAAGTCATGGAAAATGCACACAAAATTCAAAAAGACATGTGAAAGTTGCGGATATATTTGTGGATCTGAAAAACACGTGAAAATCACATATTCATTTGTGTGAATATTTTTGAGACAAATCTCTCCCCATAGTAAACGGCCCAATGGAGAGTCTCCTTCAACAAGCAAGAGACGCAGCTAAGTCAAGCTAATTTTGACTGGAATGCCGAAGCTCCATCCTGTGGTTGACATGGAGGCAATCAGTCTCCATTCAGACGAGCATCAGGCTGCTTTGTCTTCTAGAATCTGCAGCGGCCTGTCAATTTCTGCCATTACAACACTTGATGACTCGCAACGATCATCAAGTGATTTTCTTTTCGAATGCATTATCATTACGAGTCACATTGGCTTTGCATATTGCCTGTGAAGTGGTTTGGCAATGAGCATGAATTTGAGGTGACAAAAAGTCTCTCACTCTGAGCCAGTGTTATGAGATAGTGTTTTTTTCTTTTGATTTTTGAAAATCAGTTAGTTTTAGATTAGGTTTGTTCGTTTTTACAATTTTCTTTAAAAAATGCTTGGCTTTAGTTTTTTTTTTTTTTTTTCTGATTTGGGTATTTCTTATTTGCAAGATGGATAGATGGATACGTAATTGGTGTACTACCAGAGTATGTACTACTCTACCGGTACTTTGACAATCCCATATTTAGATGAATATGAACCCACAGCCATCAGAAGCAGGATGCTCGTCTTGTAGGTCTGTTTCTATGAGCACGATGGAGTCTCAGGCCCATTTTAGGGGTTAACAAGGCAATGTTCCTATGTCATTAGCCACTTCACTGCACTAACATCGCCAATCAGCGGAATCCTGATTACACGTTTCCAAATGATGTCGCTCTGCCTCTGTGAGTGATCCCCTTTCCCTCTCCTGGGCCGCAAACACAAGCAAATTTGTGCTTACAGAACCACCTCTCAGGCTTTGAAGAGAAATGTGGCACGGGATTAGCATGTTTAGTTGCATATGGTTTGCATAATCAAGCCGCATTTAACCTTGACTTGTGTAATTTGCTCAGTCAACCAACTGTTGGCACCATCTGTGTTCAGCACCCTGGTTGTGGGAAGGTCAAACAGTCTTCATCACAGTTTTATCAAATCACTTTTACTGTGGCACAGTTCTGTGACTGACAGGTGATCAGTCCAGGGTGTTACTTACCTCTTGTCCATCATTATTTAGGGTCCTAGACCCTGAAAAAGTTAAATGGTATAGCAGTAGTGTTAACAACTACCCTGGAACTCACATTCTTCCACTGTCATTAAGTCGTGACCAACTTTAACAAAAGCAAAGACCAAGTAATTAACTCATTCACTGCCATTGACGGCTACAGACGTCAAAAATTCATTTGAACTTTTTATTTTAGTATAACATTTTCCCCCCACTTTTGTTAACAAGAGTATGAAAACCGAGATTTGTTTTCATTGTATTAGAACAGATATAAAATTTGTGATTAATCGTGAGTTAACTCGTGAAGTCATGCGATTAATTACGATTACAAAATGTAATTACCTGACGCTCCTAATTTTTTAATAATCTTTTTTTAAAAAATATATATATATTTAAAATATATATATATATATATATATTTTAAAGAAAAGATTATTAAAAATTTAGGGGCATCATGCGATTAAAATTTGTAATTGTGATTAATCGCATGACTAGTTAAATTTTATAACTGTTCTAAATGTACAAAAAATAATAATTTCTAGGTTTTCATACTCTTGTTAACAAAAATGGACTAATAGAAATAGTTAAAATTCATTTTTTATGTCTATAGCTGCCAATGGCAGTGAATGAGTTAAAAAACAAACAAACATTTGTATAATAAATATAAGAAAGGGACACTATCAAGATTTCCTTTTGACTTGCTCTTTAGACCTCAGTGCCATGTTGGAGCATCTTTTGGCTTCTGCTTACTAGCGTACATTGATATCCGCTCTTCCCTTTGCTGGAGAAGTGAGTTAAATGCAAGATTGCTGATTGAGGCGGGGTCAAGCCCGGAGAGGCGAGCTGCGTGGCACGGACCTCTCAGGTGAAATGAAGCGGAAAAGCTGCTGTCACCAGGTAGCAAAGAGGAGACGCGGAAATGGATTGTCGTCTGAGCTGGATCTGACTTTGGATAACAGGCGGGCGGCTCCTTTGTGTGAGCGGACACACCAATGTGCAGTTAGCAGAGGCGCTCATCCCGAAAGTCGATATGTGTCGCATGAACCGTGTCGGGCAGAGGTCGCAAAAGGTCAGCTTCTGCTAGATAACAACTGTGCAGCATGAAATTGTAGTGGAGGTGAGACAGTCGCAAATACATACGTTTAGTATATGCATTTTATATTATTATATTACATACACATAAAGTATTCATATATTAATAACCTGCTTTTACTTTAAAATATGTTTCAATATTCATAGGTCAGATTTTTTTCATATTGTTTTGTGTCTTGATTGAATGTTTACTTTTTTTATGCTCATCTTGACCTGGCCGTTTGTGGAGAAGAGATATGTGAGAAATAATAAAAATGGTTCGGCACAAATGCGTTTCTGCTGTCAAGCAACAGTAGTAGAAGTATTGGAAGTAATTTTTTTTTTTTTCCTGGAGAGCTCAGTATTGTTCATTCGGTAATTTTACCGATTTGACATGTCATCATCATTGCTCTCTTTTTTTTTTTTGTATGTGGGTGAGTATGTGTGTGTGCGTGCGAGTGTGTGTGTGTGTATTCATTAGTTCACCTAAAACCTATTAAAAAATCCCATACCGTTCACCTAAACCGAACACTGCCAGCCAGAGTCGTGAGGCCGTCAGGAGAGCCGAGGAAGGACCAAAGAAAAGAAAGGAAAGTGAAATCCAGCACCGACCAGACACCACCCACCAGGCCACCAACCAGAGTCCTTCACCAACCCCAGAGACATCTAAATTCCAACAAATCAGGGAGACCTCAAGAGACCAAAGGAGAAGTAATCTTTGAGAGTGAACCCGCTGGGTATTAATGGTTATGTTCACAAAATGAGTTCTTGCAGGTCAAAGATTCCGAGAAAGGTTTCTCATTTACGATACGATACGATACGATATGATATACTTTTATTTTCCCCGTGGGGAACTTTTTCCTGGACTCCGTCCAGCTGCAGTTTACAGTAAGGAAAAAACAACAGAATAGAAAGAGATAAAATTAAAATTAAATAAGAAGTGCAGCAGTAGTTTACAGTGAGGAAAAACAACAGAATAGAGAGAGATAATTAAAATAAATAATACACACACACTCCTATATATATATATTGCACCACTTAGTTAATGTCGGTTATTAAGTAATTTGATGGATGTCGGCAGGAATGAGTTCTTGTCGCGGTTCAGCCTGGTTCTGGGGGCCCTGAATCTCCTGCCGGAAGGCAGTAGCTGGAACTCATGATGCAGAATGTGAGTCGGGTCAGTAACACATTTTCTGTGCCAGTCCGGTGACGGACTGCTCATAAAGCATCTGTAGGAAAGGATGATTCCTGACCCCCATGATCTTCATGGCAGTCCGCACCAGACCGGCAATCTGTGACCTTGACTGCACAGTCAGGTTGCCGTACCAGGCCGCAATGCCGTATCTGATGATACTTTCCAATGCAGCCCGGTAGAACAACAGCATGATCCTCTGCTCCACTCCATAGACCCTCAGTCTGCGTAGGAAATAGAGACGCTGTTGGAGTTTGGAGTAGAGACTTCCAACGTGTACCCTCCAGCTGAGTGTGTTGCCAATGTGGACCCCCAGATACCTGTATGAACCCACCTGGCTGATGTGATTGCCTTTAATGACGACTGGCCTGTGGTCAACAAAAGTTTTTGGAACAAATATCACATCCCCACATTGAGCACAAGATGATTCCGGTCACACCACTGGACAAATTTCTCTATTTCTGAGAAATAGTCCAGTGGGCTACCGCCGGCCTGCAGCAAGCTGACGATAGCGGTGTCATCAGAGAACTTAATGATAAAGTTCTCAGGGTGTGATGTCACACAATCATTTGTGTACAATGTGAAGAGGACCGGGGGGAGCTGACGCAGCCCTGTGGGGCGCCTGTGCTTATCAATCTGGGTTCCGAGAGGGAGCTGTTGACCCTGACTTGCTGTGTGTGCTGTGTCAGGAAGGAGTGATACCAACTCGAGATGTACGGGTTCACATTCATCTCCTTCAGTTTACCCAAAAGCAGGTGTGGCTGCATTGTGTTGAACGCTGAGCTAAAGTCAACGAACAGGAAAAATAAGCTCCAATAGTTTTTTATCCCCAAAAGTTGTTACTAATCAGCTGGCATTTGTTTTTTATTGGAGCACTACAGCAAGAAAGCTCCACAGCCACGACAAACTAAAGCCAACTTGTACAGTAGCAGGATGCTTAAACTATTAGTATTTCTTTGCACGTGATCCACACAATATAACCAAACTAGGAAAATTAGAACAAAAATAACCTTTAAAATGTCTAAGCTTTAGAGGTAAGACTAACGATGAATTCAAATTAGCCATTAGCTGCTGAAAAGATGACAATCGATCACTGGTGCTATGTTTACAGATGGGCACGACCACGCAATGACTAGGAACGATAAAGGTTGGCTCAAGATCTTACAGCAGCAAGGCAGGACTCAGAGAAATGCAATCCAGTGTTCAGTGGTGGAATACAGTACATGCTGACGGAGGTACTGAAATGCCAGACGATTTTAAAATCCCAAACCCCTATATAAAATATTATGGGATGTTGTTATGATTACATGCATTAAAGCATTCAGGGCATCCTTCATATAAAACGGCTTTGCCTTGTCATAGCATTTTTGTCTAGTAGGCCTATGGTGATCTTTCCATGAATATAGATCAGGGCTGGCCTTTTTTGTTTGCTAGCCGCGTAGCCGTAAATTGGCCTTAGCTTTTAGGCAGGTAGTAGATAAAACAGAAAGGAAAGCACATATGCAAAGAGGTGCACAGGACTTTGGTTCCTGATCCGAATGAGAGAAACCAACCATTTTTGGAGTGCAATATGGGAACGTCTTGTTACATTGTAACATTTCAAACCTGGAACATCCTTTCAGCTCACTTATGAACAAATGAAACACATGATGCACATTTTTTAACCCTGGAGAACCCAATAACCCTTTTCTTCTTTGGAAAATTATGAATTATACATTAAATGACTGCTATAAATTCACTGAACACCAAAATATATGTTTTTTTCAATTTTAACCCTTTATTCCCTAATTTAGGATTAGCGCGAAATTTGACCCTTTTGGGATTTAGGGGTATCATTTCAAAAAATCAGAATGACAAAAACTGTCAGTAAACTATTTAGAATTTAAGAAAAATAATCAATCAAATACACAGCTACATTGAACAATATAATTTTTTTGTTTTACTTGTTGCATTTTAGAACTGGATTTTGAATGTACAAACACACTTTGGCCAATAGAAACAAGAACACAGGGACAAAATCACTGCTGAAAAAAAAAAAGGTCTTTGTTATTTGAGTAGCAGAATTTATAGGGGCCAAATTTGACCCTGTGGGTTCTCCAGGGCATCCATTTTTTAATTGTATTTATTTGTATGGCTATTTGTGAAAGTGTTGGCAATTTTATTTTGGTGGTGCTCTTTATAATCATTGTGTTGACCACCCCTGGCCTATAAATTACTTTTATTCACATACTACATTCTAGTTTACACACACGTATTCACATTTTGCCTTTAAAGCTCCTATGGCTAGTGTGGCTGTTTATTTGCTCCAGCAGCCCAAAAAACAAGTGAGGTGTGCAGCACCCCTGCTGTTATTATCAGCTCTGAGGAGCGACCACTTGTATGTGTAATTGCCTTAATGGTAGGAGAGGTGTGGGGCAACTTGTAGGAGATTGATTAAGGGATTTGGTTTCATGGTTGCACAAAGCAAGGAGGGAGCCGGGGTCACAGCCGGGGGGCCGAGGCAAACAAATGTAGCTGTCAGATGGCGCGCTCATGCGTGGCCTCCTGCGTGTTGGCACTTCCAGACACAGAAAAAGTCTTCCTTAAGTCATCTTACACCTCGCTTGTTCTTTTAGGAGATACATTATTTTCTTCTGCTTGGCACGGAACATGTGGAAATCAAATAGTATTTATATTGTATGAGCTTTCAGTGGATGTATACTTTAACCCTGGAGAACCCAAGAACCCTTTTTTTCTTTGGAAAATGATGAATTATACATTAAATGACTGCTATAAGTTCACTGAACACCAAAATATATGTTTTTTTCAATTTTAACCCTTTTTTTTAACTAGCTCAGAGTTGCTAATTTATCAAAATATATATAAAAAACATACTCCTAGGCATTCTGCAACATGATATGAAATAGATGAACAAAAAAAAACACAATTTTACCATCTGATGGTTTTCTGAGAAGATGATTTTGTTTGGATTGATTTCCAGCTCAACAAAACAGCATGTTGCCAGCCATCTTGTGACCACCACTCTGGCTCATGTAAGTGCAATATTCATCCACTAGATGGCCCCATGCAGGGGTCAGAAGTGGCACTCTGGACTTTTGAAGTTAAATTTTGAAGAAAAAAAAAAAGGTCTTTGTTATTTGAGTAGCAGAATTTATAGGGGCCAAATTTGACCCCGTGGGTTCTCCAAGGTTTAATGCAAAATGTTTGCCAAACTCAAAAACAAGTGTGAGAGGTATTTTTTGGATTATTTATGAAAAGTTGACACAACCCATGATCATGAATGCATGACCGTGCCGAGGAAGTAACCATTAAATGTTTCTGCATATCCACATGACAATGTGACTGACTAGAGCAGTGATTCACAACCCGTACCTTGGCACATTACTGTGCTGTCACTTACAGTAAGTGGTCTGAAAATGATCATTTATTTACTACAAATAATATAACTTTATCTATCTATGCCAGCAGTATACAGTGACAGACAAAACAATGAAATGTTGATTCCCTAGATTGCAGAAGGTACATAATTGACGTGCGTGTCCACTTTTTCTGACATTTTTGTTTGGTGCTTTGCTGTGAGATTTGTCTCCGCCTTTCTCCATGACCCAGAAAGCAGCCTGCAACCTACTGTGTCATTGACTTAAGCTTGTTGTTAATGTTGACTCGTGTTGTGACTAGAGATGGGTACCGAAAACGGTACTTTTTGAAGCATGGACCGATTTGGGTCGGTATTTCTGAACACAGATCCACGTAAAATCAAACGGTGCCATGATTCAGTTCTGAAGCACGTCTTTCAAAGCTGTGACTGTGCGGGAGTGTTGAAGAAGAGTTGACGATTTTCCATGGCGCACTTGAGCGCAACATTATATGTGCACCAGCGTACTGACGTCACTTCACGTGCTAAAATACATTTCTGGATTTTGGAAACGAACGAGATGTTTGCGGCACCAAGCCAAAGAAATAGAGAAACCGGAAACACGTGACCTCCAATTCTGTCTTATTTTTTTTTACTAAGCCTAAACGTAACTATAACACTAAACATAACCATAATTTAACTCAAACTATAACGTTAAGGAGTATTATTTTAATTTCTGAGTATATTTTGCTGTTTTAACTGACACGGCTGTTGGCGCTTTTGTCACCACCGGAACACGTGTTTCCCCATTTGAACACCAAAGATGTAGCGCAGCGCCACCGAATGGCGATTGTGACGTAGCGTAATTTCAGACTTTGCAGTACATCGTGTGTTATACGCTTCACTGTGGTTTGTCTGAACAATTAAATAAGGTGGATGGATTGTGAATTATATTGTGATGGAAATATTAAATAACAAAAGCGCTAGCCTCGGCAGTTGAGGTGGGCTGAAAGAGTACTGTACATCATTCTGTACTCTGCAGGAAGCTCCTTCTAGTTCACAACACCTGTTATTTATTATTGAACATCTTTGTAGATCGGTGTAATTAACAGGTACAGCACCTTTCCATTTTAAATCCCGCTCTTGCAAATTCAAGCATTTAAAAACCTATGGCTCGAATGCAATTACTTGAAAACTTAGGAATTACTCACAATCAAGTACTCCTAAAATTTAGGTGTAAACATATAATAACGCGTCACATGCAATTGAAAACAAGTTTGAGGATAACACTCACTGGCGATATAGTGTAATAATTTAAATTTTTTAGAGAAAATGAACTGACCCCCCCCCCCCATTATTAATTAAAAAAATCATCCAAGTCTTTCTCCATAGAACATGAGAATTGCAACCTGAGCACACAACATAACATAGAACTGTGCATTCCAACAAGACATAAGGAAAATAAAACTAAATATAAAAAAGGTCAAATCAGACAATAAATTCTTCAATTTATCAAATATCAACGAGGCTTGCTTTGTTTTAACCTTCCTCAATGTCCTTTCAAAATGTTCGTTTTCCTTAAAAAAAAAAAGGTCAACATTCAAATCACAGTTGATTTGAGGACGTTGTACACGCACGGACTATGTTAAGTCCGTCTGCAGTCAGGTTTCGTTCAGTGTTGTTGAGGTGGTTTATATTCAAATTTTCTACATGTTTTGTATAGTATTTTCTTCAAATTAGCCGAAGAGTTAGTTTACAAAGTTGTTTATTTGCCTAAAAAAAAAGCTCAAAGTCACATTTTTGGTACAGGTCACGTGTTTCCGGTGGAGCTCCACACGCTCAGCATCTGCAGCTAACCCTTATGAAGAAATACAGTTTCTGAAGTATGCTGGGTGCAGGCTGACAATGCGCGCCTGAGGGAGATGTCGGCGGCGTCCTCGCTTTATGAGGAGCCCGCGCATCTCAATCTCAAGCGGTAAAATGTAGCATTGAAGCTACTGTGGCAGAAAAAAATGAAGTTATTTAATCAAATGTGACAGTAAATGTCATGAACTAGTGACGAGCCGAAATGAACATTTTTGGCCGAAACCGAAAATGAAAAATGCTTGGCCGAAAACCAAAAACCAAAACGCCCCCCCCCACAATTTTTTTACTGTAATTGCATTATTTATAATTAATTAAAATTATAGTATTGTTATAAAATATGTATTTACCACTGGCATTTTAACAAAGCACAATATAAATTGAAATGCGTCCACACAGACATTAAACACCAAAAGCGGGGTGAGCATTTTCTGGCAGCGCGATTGCACTTTATAGTCAATGTACAGTAGTTTGCACGGGCGGGCACACACACGTGTGCAGTGTGGTGCGGCGACGTGTTGGTATTAGAAGCGGGGCACGGTGCGTCTCACTTAAAATCTACACATTCACATATTTACCAACGTTTAAAAATAAATCAATACATTTCTTCGCACCAGCCAATCGGCTTTGGGAACGGACTGCAAAGTCACACACGGCGTCCTGTACAGATCTGTAGCCACCCGGAGATAGCGGTAAGTGTTTCCGTGTTTTAAACTGTTGGTAGCAATAGTGCTAGCATTAGCTAAAGTATTTAGCACGGCCACCGGGATGCAAGTGAAAAAGTGGAATCACTCGAGGGGCTCCAATCAAAGAAAAAAAGGCGCTACAGAAGAAAGAGTGGCTCGCCTGTAAGTGCAGTACTCGGCAGTGCTCACTTTTTTTAGACCCGCTGAATTGCTACACAATAGTAGTTTACCAAGCGACGCCCCTGTCCTTCTCCAGTGTGCGGTGTTCCTCGCACGGTGAAACGCCAGAGTAGCGAGTCGGACACTCAAAAATATGCTTGCTTACAGCGTTTTTTTTTTTTGCTTATTCTATTTCGGCCATATTCTTTCGGTCGAGAATGCCTATTTTTGCCATTTTCGAAAATTCAGTTCACTATTTACTAGCCACATCTGGTCGTGGCATTAGTTAGTTTATTCAGAACTTTATATGCACCATCATGAATTGGCATAGTCGGTCATATTATGAGCAGTTTTGAGCTAGTGTATACAATTATTTTCCTCCTGTAAGGCATATGCTGTTTATCTCCAACTGGCCGAATTAAAACAAAGCTGCACAAGCACTTGGTAGTTTGTTGCTTGGCAACCTTGAACCTTCAGGTGATTAGCTGCTCTCTAGGAAGTGGGAAGGGTTAAATGAAGAGGTGGCGAGCCATAGCTTAAAGCGATGTAATCTCTTCGTTGTTGACACTGTTTGCATTTTCAAGCTGCTAATGTGTTTTCTCCAAAGTTTATGTAAAGTATGGCCTTTTTCAGTTGTTCTGGTTATTGAGGGTGTTTGTCACCAGTTATGTGTCATTGGTTGCTTGATACAATTTACAGTGAAACTATTATGGTCGAATGCTGGTGGAATTAGATTGTTTTATTTTTTTATTTATGTATGGATTTTTATCAATAAAGGGAAAAAAATTCCTCAGCTTTCTCCACCATAAAAACAGGAGTACACGAGTCCATCTTTTATTTCTGTCAAATCATTGTTAACTAAGCAATAGTGTACCGAGCAGCCAAGACAGAAATAAGTATACCCAAAAAGTTTTTGTTATTGAATTTAATTCAGTTTTTCTTTGTTTACATTTTCCCTGATTAATTTAGGTGTTGAGAAGACAAACACATATATACAGTACATGCAGAGTTGTGATTTCAAAGGAATGTGATACAATTCCGTAATGGTATGCTGTTGTTAGCTTATTAAGCAAAAGGCTAATATTATCCTACTAACGTGAGGCCTGTGGTGATGGCAAGTTGCAAGCTCCTGGTTGCAAACGGATGTAGGCTTATTGCGCTTTGTTTTTTAGACATTAGAGAGAGGCAGTTTGACAGATATTTTCTTCTTCATATTGTTGTCTTTGGTCTCAATCGCTAGGCGATGCGATGGGTCGATTTAGCTTTGTGATTTGTATGTTAGCTTTGATCTTTGTTTTCCGTCACATCCTTGAGTCACTTTGATATGCTGGATTTAACCTTCAAAGGCATCCTGCACACCTTTCTGCCTGCTGCTGCCTGAAACGTCCTTCTTTTTTTTTTTCAACAATTGGATAATATTCCACTAGGAAGCAGACTGTGGATGTATCATGTTGAAAGCTTAACGACTTAGCGAATGATACACCATATGGTCTGCTTTATTGTATGGCTTTTGGACACATAATACATAAAAGTGCAACATGTGGTCGGACAAAATCCACTTGTTTGCTTGAAACCCAAGTGCCATATCTTGTAAGATTGTCTCTTTGTGAGAATGTTTGTTTGACACTGTCCTCATGACACTTGTGGAAATACATATCCAAGGGCGTACAGTCATAATGACTATGAGTGATTTAATTATAATCCTCTACTCGCTGGGGTTTGGGAGGGGAGGGTTAGAAGACTGTCAAGAGATGTGCCATACACTTGTATCCGTGACAATGCACACATGATGCCGTGCACACGCTAATGTACTCGCAGCTCCATTAACTCTCAGAGGGACGCGGAGTTGCTAGCGCCGTGCTTTTTCCCATTACGAATGTGGCGCTCGCCAGCTCCCATTAAATGACTTTCTGGAGCAAATTTTAAAGCGCAATAAGGAATTTGACATCCCTCTCCTTGCACCTCTTTATGTGTGTTGCTTTCTTATCTGAGGTCAACAACATGAGGCCGGCGCACTGACAAACGGCGCACGTGAGTAGTGATCATGACGTCAATCACTAGCCTCAAGCCGTCATTCAGGATTCAAGCCTGTGTTGGGCGAATCAACACCTCTGGCAGCTTATTCTGCCTGAATTGAGAAGAAGTCAAACAGCGGCCGTGATAACCCCTTATCACAAACATTTTACGTTAGCGGATTTAGACTCCTCCATTTCTATAATGGTTTCCCAGTTTTCTCATATAGCTGCAAAATATCATACATATTTAACAGAAGAAGAAGTTGATGCACATGAATAGAATGCGGCATTGCCATTGCCAATCATTTGAGGTATATTGTGTTCCATATTGCTGCTGTCAGACGGAATCAGCGTACTTCCAAAATCATCACTTTTCAGGAGAACCCAAAAATGGCATTTTTGTTCAACCATTCATATTTCATGCTCAAAAAGTGCAAACCACTTTCTGTACTTTACATTGGTCAATCATTTGTAAAAAATAAATAAATACTGTAAATAAATAAGCGGTTAAGAAAATGGATGGCTAAATAAATACATAAATAAATGAATAACACGCACATGTGTAGGTAGACTGGTGAAGATGAAATTGACCAAATTGTGACATAGGAATTTTTGGTCCAGATGTGCAGAAAACTAGAGATATGCCAGACAAAACATAATCTTTCTTTGGCTTGTTCACGTTTAAAAAAAATAAAAATAATAAGTACGATGTACATTATTTATTTTTATTGTATGTGTTGATATTATACAAGTGAAATGAGTGAATGTTCCATTGCACTTTTCTATTTGGAGGACATTTTTCACTTTTAGCTTTTTGGAATTCAGTAAAAATCCTTAAAAGCTCAGATGCGATTACACTTTTCTTTAAATGCAAGCAGGTCAGTTAATAACACCAGATTACTGCTGATAGGTGGACAAAAATCACTCTCTAATGGTCCAGCCTGAATTAACCACTTAACAGTAAAATTAAAAGACAAATGAAATGACCATTCTGTGATTCCTGCTAGAGTCGCAAAGTTGTGAGAGAAAGTGGCCCTGATGGCCTTCATAAACATTTAACTGCCATCATTTAGTGCTTTGAGTGCAAGTCGCGCACCGGGTGTCCCCAACAAGCTTTTTTTTTTTTTCTGTTTTTTTTTTTTTTACGATATACTGATGCTGTAATTTACCTCTCAGAATGTAGCTGGTAAAAAGCACCACAACAACAAAAAAGCGAAATGATCCATGCATGCTTAGGCAAATTGGCTGTTGATTTTTCTGCCTAGTGTTACTACTCACATTGTCCATCCAAACATGAATAAATAAAAAATGTAAGCAGTGAGATCTCTGCAAAAGCTTAAATGTCTGTTTATCAAGGCCACAGTGTAACATTAACAAAAACAACCAGTAGACATGCACATTGTATACTGTAGATGAGTTGAAACAAGACTGATAATGATAACCCCACCCCACATAAGCCACAAATACATTATTCACTGTCCAAAACACAACCAGATGAGAATGTATTTAATAGTGGCCATCACTTAGAATCAATTGAGTGTGAGACTTTCATCCATCATGTGTGAAAGTGATACACATTGGAAAGTGCTTTATTGAATCTTATACTTACACCTGCCTTCAATGCATTCAATGGAAGTTTGCAATGGAGCAATATGTGCGAGAAATGCTTTTTGGGAGAGCGTAAGAGGAATTTTGAAGGCACTCCTCAGGCTATGTGTACGATTTTAATGCCATTTTTATTAATAATGATAGCACAGAGCTCCGACGGGATACGTTTGGGCTCTGTGTGCTTTTTCATTGCTCAATATTTCATGTGTGAGGGGTGAAATTTAGGATTGAATTAATGTGAATTAGATTTGTGGAGCAAAGAAGGAAGTGATTGAGGAAATTGGTTAAAAAAGAAAGAAGATGCATGCAGCTTTACTCAGAGGAGGCTCAATTTCTGAATGAGTAAAAATATTCTTGCAAATATTATAATTTGGTTTAAGTAAAGATTTATCTACAAGGAATATATATATATATATATATATATGTCTGTCTGTCTATATATATATATAGGGCGGCACGGTGGTGGCAGACTGGTTAGCACGTCCGCCTCTCAGTGCAGATGACGTGAGATCGAGTCCGGGCTTCGGCCTTCCTAGGTGGAGTTTGCATGTTCTCCCCGTGCTTGCGTGGGTTTTCTCCGGGTGCTCCGGTTTCCTCCCACATTCCAAAGGCATGCATGTCAGGTTAATTGAACACTCTAAATTGTCCATAGGTGTGATTGTGAGTATGGTTGTTCGTCTCTGTGTGCCCTGCGATTGGCTGGCAACCAGTTCAGAGTGTACCCCGCCTACTGCCCGAAGCCAGCTGGGATAGGCTCCAGCGCCCCCCCGCGACCCTTGTGAGGACAAGCGGTTGAGAAAATGGATGGTGTTATGTATTAATTGGAGGAATGTATCTCACAGACAATTCAAAATTCAATCACCCTTCCATTTCTTTCACCACTTATCCTGTTCTGCTTGAACTAAACGGACACATTTTAGTTTAGCGACCCCTATCGGCCATGTAAATGGGACTTGAACCCAGGTTGTTTGGTCGGAAGAGCGTTTATCTGACTTAGCCATATTACAGCCTCTTCTTAACCTCAACTATTCGTGTTCCATGGGAAGACGTAACACGTACAACCTCACTCAAAGCCTAATACTAATCCCAACTATTTTCATGCATGGTAAAACGACCAATATGGTCGTATTTGTCGGAGGACTTGTTGGCCTGTGACTAACTAGCTCTTGAGCTTGCATGCAGTAGTTAGCATTATCATAAAATAAATCTGTCTTGAGGATGAAATGCTTGTGTTGAGCAAGTTATTACATTAACTGGTGACTACCCTCAACTATGTTACGCTTAGTATTTCTCAATAAGCAGTTGATATTTTAACTATAAAATCAGCACATATGAAAACCTAAACATCATGAAAAACTGGCACATAGGGGAGGACTCACATTAACATTTATGTGCAATTTAGAGCCTTCAATGAACCAAACATGCATGTTTTTGGAGGAAGTTGAAGTACCTGAAGAAATCCCAGACAAGCATGGGGAGAACATGCTGACTTCATACTGAGCTACTGAGATTCAAACCTGATACCTCTCAACTCTGAGGCAGACCTGCTCACTATAAGGCCCATTGTGTTGCCAACATGACAACTAACCATCAAATTTGTTATGAAGTCTGGAAAACATCCAAAACAGAAAGAATGAAAAATATGCATGTCTATTCCATTGTGGGAATGGCTGACTATTTTTATTTTTAAATGATCACAAGAACAAAGTTGACTCTTTATTTCATGTACCGTTTCCTGTTTTTTTTTCTTCTTTTACACACATTAGCTTAGCGGCAGATACACAATAATTTCCCCCAGGTCACACTCCTTGACATCATTCAACTCAGCTCTATAGTCTTGATTCCGGAGCTACGTGGTGACATTGAGGACACGCGATCCCCGAGTCCCTTTCTTTGTATTTTTTGCTGAGATTTAATGAGTATGTCAGATTGTGATGGTGACATTTCCCTATCGACACCTTTAATCCTTCCCATTTACATTTCATATCAAGCGACCCCCATGTGAAAGGCCAGGTTGGATTAAGGTATCACAGTGATTGGGCGCTGTCCTGAGGACGGGCTGGCAGGCAGGCACACTTACTAAATCCCTGTCTTGGAACAGCGCGGCTCTCAAGATGCCGCTAAGCTCTCATCAGTCATCGTCTTCCACCACCGGTCCAAACGCAACCCACCTCCCGATACCTGCGAGTGCGAGATCAAGCACGGTGGCGGTGTAACGCTGGATATAATTGCCTTGTCTTTTAGCTATCTTATCTTCTCTCATTTGGAGTGAAGCAAATTAGATGCGGTAAGAGATTGGGTTTTTCTAAAGTAACAAAGTTATGGAGTTTTTTTCACCAATAAGTTGTGCTTTTTTTCAATTTTGTATTTTACTTGCTCATATTGTAACCCCCCCAACCCCCTTTGTCCTGTCACATTATAGAAGAAAATTATCCCTTGAACCGTGCCGTGAAAATTCAGCTATAAAGATGCAGTTAATACAATCGTGGTTTTTAACTGTTTTTCTTCGTAAATTTAAGCTAAGACAAATCTTACAAACACTGAATGCATTTGATTGCTAGCATGCTAGCTAACATATCACCTCATTATTCCACAAATTAATAATCCAAATATAGCATTTGAGCATTTGGTTTCTGCAGTGGTAGCACCACAGACTTATTAAAGTCAATTTAGCGCTTTGATTAGCCCTTCATGCTTTTTTTTTTTTGGGTATAGTGCATGTTTACTCTTTGATTATCGAGATAAGAGTCCTTCTGATTGCAGCACAGTAACAAATTACTTTTAAATCAAAACTTGATTAAGGACACACACGGTCTCTAACGGGGAAACAAAAGCCAATATACTATATCCCTTTATTCATCCTTTAAAAAAATATATATATATATTATTTTTTTTATTTTATTTTTTTTACCATTTGTCTTGTCCAGGGTCACACATAACCCATCCCAGTTGCACAAGAGGCTGGTATAACCTGGAACTGGGTGCCAGTCAATCAAAGAGCACAGTAATATGTATCATTTAAATACATTAAAACAATGAAGTCCGTGAAGGATATTCAAGGTTCCTCATTGGTATGCAGAGCAATGCTAAATAATTTCCCCCCCAGCATTCAATTTTCCAAGTGTGACTGGGTAAAGGAATGAAAAAATATGTAGGCGATTACTGTGTTGAACAATTTGGTTCTTCTTAATATAGACTCCTTTGATTCGGTCCCGGGCTCCTGAGATGAGCGCTGGTGAGAAATGATTGCAATGCACGAAGGAGCAGCAGCTCATTGGCTCGTCAGGCACTTCACCGTAATACCGGGTCATCCCTGCTGGAGTGTGGAATCGGGCCTAATTAAAACAAAATGCTTTATCAAGAGTCCAGGCGAGCCAGCAGTGCTAATAAAGCAAGTAGCTTGCAATTTCCTGAGATTTCACCACTGATACGCTTCCTATTAAAACAAGGTGTTTGTTTCCTATGAAATGATGCTGCATCCTCTGGTGTTTTCTTTAGTGTGAACGTTCACTATATGGGAAAATTAGTGGCATATGTTGATTAACAAATCAAAACGTCTTATGACTAGTTTCGAGAATGTTATGTTTTTGGCTTTGAGTGTATATGATATGGTATAACATGCTCTCTCACATCCAACCTAAAATTGCCTTTGATATCCTCCACAATATTGTAGAAAATGTTCCCAGATGAATGGAAGCTGTTTTAGCAGCAAATGGAAGACAAACTATTTTTGCTTCCTGTTTATACCATTCAAAAGGTAACACCGAAATAAGACGGCCATGAAACCCACCATCAAAATGGGTCACACCACCCGTCAATTCAGTCAATTTTGTCTGTATTGCTTGGCGTGCAGCGGTCTGTGGAGCCAACATATTGCAGATCTAGCATGTTTGCAAGACTTTTGGGATTTTCACTTAGCTTGCACTTAAAGCAACAGAGTAAATCACGTAGCGCTGTTGGCACAATGTACTTAATTGTGTCTTTTTTTTTTACATCAACATAATTCATCTGGTCTGACAGCTGAATGGCTGCCCTGATGTGCCGGGAGATGGACCATCTGTATATTTGCCTCGTGCTCTGCAGCTATTTCAGTGCCGCCTTGTTTCCATACCGATGCCATCTGAGTCCAATGATTTGTTGCCACAAGTCTGTGCGAGATTGCAAAATGCCTGAATGCCTCCAGGCAAGGACAAAATACTGCTACTACTACTACTACTACTACTGTTGATAATAATAATAATAATAATAATAATAATCATGAAACTGTGTCTATAATAATAATATTAATAATAATAAAGGACAATAAAAATGAATTAAGAACAATGCAATACAAGGCCCCATTCTGTTTGCAATTAATGCATCCCCGCGACACTCAGACTGTCTTGCAGTGGAAATGAATTGCTATCTTAATGATTTTTTCCTCTTAATCAGCTTGCTTCAAGTCAGAGATGTGCATTTGGGCCACAGATCAGACCTCACTCATGTTCAAGGTGGTCTCTGGAGAAGCAACTTATCTTGTCATGTAGGCCTTTATTTTGTCATATAAAATTGTGCATTGCCCTAATGAGAGCTACTGAATGACACTTTTGTCAGTACGTTGAGGTTCCTTAGTCAAGGTTTCTCTTAGCATGTTGAGGTATTTCTACTCTTCCATGCAACATTTTTCCATGCAAGCTGTTCGAGGATGCTTCCATACATCCAGCCCTACTCATGGGTTCTCCGTCGAGTGCTTTCTTTAAGGCCGTCTGAATGCAGCACTGCTCCGCTGTTACTGTATTTTTGTATATAACGACTCTTTGTTTCCAAACTCTGGTCTTGTCTGCATTTGGGTTCTATGCTAAGGCTCAGGTGTTGTGTGATGATGGTTAGTTTCAGGAAATGTCCCCTTTTCAGCTGTCTGCTATTGCATTTTTCGATATTTCTTTCCAGGATTAGTCTTTAATTTACAAAAGGATTAAAATAAATAACCACATTGATTTAAAAAGACAACAATCAATCTGATGAGATTTTGCTACAGCTGAAGAAGTAATGTAGGTCAGATTCCAGGGTGCAATTTCAGTTATTTTCTTATACAATAACTCGTTTCTTTTTAAAAGGAAGAACCCTATTCATTTTTCTTGACAAGTTGACCTAAAATGTTGATATTGCTATTGATTGTGAGAGATTGATTAGTCAGTACTTTCTTTTAGTGCTATACTAGTTGGAAATGTCACTTTTTAGCAACATTTAGCAACATTAAAATGCAAATTCTTCATTATAAACACTGCCAAATGTAGCGATTGCCTGACCAAGGCTGATTTATTTATTATTTTTATTTAAATTATTTTTGCGTTTCAGATAGCCTACACTACCTATAATGGTTTGAAAGTGACAACATTTGGTGATTTTCTCATGACTTCTTCTGGCCTGTAACATTCTCCTGCTGAAGGCACACAGCTATGATGCCTTTACCATCCCTTTCCGCGTAGCGATGTGCGTTCGCGCATGCGTAGTCAGTTTCCAAGTACAAAAGTCCTTTACGCAAATAGGCAGATCGCTACGCAGCCTTTTTACGTCGCTGTATTGCATCATTGCATTTGTGAATTGTGCACAGTGTGCACAGTGCAGCGGTAAGATGATGCCACTCTGGATAATATAAAACTATTTTCACGCCTTTCTTTTGAAGAAAAACGCCGGCTTTAGAAGGATGGGAGACCAACGCCTTACCTACCGGATCTTCAGCAAAGTAAGGAAAAGACAATTATTCATACTTTTTTTACAACGAATGGTAAAAAAGGAAAGATTGCCTTTGTGTATGTGATTCGATTAACTGGCTGTTTCACTTTACATGATGTTTGGTATTGCTATTGCTAGCTTGATTTTGGAAGGAATTAGGCTATTCTACAGGGACATATCGACTGTATTACATCCCAGTGACAACCTCTCGGAACTAACACAACTTGATTTCTCATTGCGCATGCGTAAAACAAGCTGTCTGGTTTTCAGCTCTCCACAAAGAAATCAGGAAAAATTACAGAGGAATTTAAGACCAAAACAATAGAACTAAGGTATTGTATAATAGAGGACACTGACAGCTAAATATGTTAAATGATTTTATTGAAGGGCTAGGGCATGCACTGCATTAATAGCTTATTATGACCGCTCCCCACAGTTATATGCCTGTAGTTAACTGTCGAAGGGCTTAAAATACCGTGATGGGCTCCTTTAACCCATTCACTGCCATTGATGGCTATAGACGTAAAAAAAAAAATCATGTGAACTATTTCTAATAGCTTACCATTTTTTCATTTAATTTAATTTTTTTATGAAAACCTAGAATTTTTTTTTATTGTACATTTATAACAGATATAACATTTGTGATTAATCGTGAGTCAATTAAATAAAAAATAAAAACATTTTATCGTCTGACGCCCCTAATTTTTATTTTCTTTTTATTTTTAATTAGGGGCATCAGGCGATTATTTTTTTTTAATTATAATTAATCACATGACTTCACTAGTTAACTAACGATTAATCACAAGTTTTATATCCGTTCTAAATGTACAATATTTTTTTTTCTAGGTTGTCATACTCTTGTTAAGTAAAGTGGAATTTTTTTTTTAACTAATAGAAATACTTCAAATGAATTTTTGACGTCTATAGTCGTCATTGGCAGGGAATGAGTTCATAAAGCATGAACCCTATTGTTTTTTAAAACACTCTGACTGAAGATATTTGTGGGAGCTGAGCTAAAACATTGGTCAGTTGTAAATTTAAGTTAATCTTTTAGTGTTATTTTTCAACGACAATAACTCTACAGGTAGTTGAGGTCAAAGTTCAGATTTTTAGGTACAGTGCACACCTACTGTCAGTGCTTTGCTCGTTGAATGTTTTGGAATATCGGTGTCAAAAGCAAGAACATTATTGGTTGAAAAAGCCATTTCAACTGAGATTTTGAATAGAAAAGGTCAAAGGTTATCTTGTTAGCAGAATTCCCGCAAGAAAAATGAACCTAAGTGCCGATTTTAAATAAACATTGACAAATTAATGATTTACATCAAAAGTAACAGCCCTGATTTAAAAGTGATCCGAGCCAACATATGATAAGACTGTTTGATGCAACAGCGTGTTCCAGGGAGATAATTAGTTTTATATAAAAGATTGACAGCTATGGTTTCTCATCTAATTGCGTCCTTGTATTTGCTTTCCCTTGCAGTCCAACTGACGAGTTACATGGGTCAGCGAGGAGACGGAATGGTGCTTCACTGGAGTCGACAGGTTGCCACGCGCCCTCATGACGGCCTCGGATATAGCCGCCGGGTGTGGAAATCAGCGGCATCACGAGAGGCTGCTTTGAAACTTCGTGTGTTATGGTCGCATACGAGCTCTTTGATCAGCCTCCCTCTGCCGGACATCGCTGCGGGGAGCCCGGACCCTCGACTCTATTTCATCTGACCACCGATGGATGAGCTCACTTCCAGGAAATAAGCTCTGCCACAAATTAGCCTCAATCACACATGCCTCACTTCATTGCTCCGCCTCCTCGCACGCAGCACCCAGCGATGAACATCATGTAGGATGCATCACACAATCACAGGAGAAAGTACAGCTCAAATTTGACTGATTTAATTGGAGTTGTCCCCGTAAACAATTCTGTAGTGCCTTGAGATACAAGTGACACGATTTTCGAGATACGCCCATCATTTGGGCAATTATTTTGCTTTGTCTTACTAATGCAAACTTGACATATGAGTGCTCTATGGTGGTAGGGAACTCAATTTTGCTTTGAAAATGCCCTCACTAACTTAATGTGAGCACATAATGGAAAATGCCATTGATGGACTAGCATTTAGCATTAAAAGGTGTCGTTATAATCCTTTAGCAACACGCAAACATGTTTCCTTGCTTAAAGATTCGATTCCTGTGGCAGGTCAGGTAAGTACGCCTACATAACGATGTGCATACAAAACGGCGCGAAGCCATTTACATATCTTTAAAAATGGCATGCTTGCTATCTATTTATGTGTGTTATACCAGGGCTTATTAAACTTTTTTACCTTGGGGCCTAACTTTTCCTGTAAAAAGTGGCCAGGGGCCCATTAAGAAATTATGATTTATGTTGATTTATTATTGTTTATTTTTAATAGCTAAATTAAATCTAGTAAAGGTTTGTAAAGTCATTACCAGATAACATGATACAATGTGGGCATCGATGATATTTATTCATGTGTAAACACTGACACCCAATAAGATGTCCAACAAGCAAAGATTTCCGAAATCAACTTTTGTGCGCATTTATGTGCATGTGTTTTTTCAAACAAACAAGGCAGTGTAACCAGATTGATAATTGTGATTCACTCAAAGGAGTTCTTCACATTATCAATCTGGAAAGGCGCGACATTCTGTACAATAATTCGAGCTGATCGGACGATGCGGCATCTTGTGCACGTTTGTTTTGACCAATCACAAATGAAAATGCCGTCTTCCGTCTCATCTTACGAAGAAAAAAAAGCAACGAACATCTTTACCAGATGAGAACGCACAAAGCGCCTCTCGCTGAAATTCCCTTGCGGCCCACTAGATGGCGCTTGTGGCCCAAGGAAGACAAATGATGGACGAGCCATGTTCTTCACTTTCTTCTGCTTCCAATAACATGACATGACCATAAACTCATATTTAATTTATGAAAACATAATACAGGTACATCTTGTCCGCATATTGTTACACATGTTAGGTCCAATATATATTTTTTCTGGCAGCCCTCCTGTGTGGAGTTTCTCCCTGTGCTTGTGTAATAAGCTAACCCAGTTCACCCACGACTCTAATGTGGACAAGTACAGGTCAAGTGCTTTCCAGGTTTGGGGAATCCAGGTCCCGAAAGTAAAAACCCTGAAACAGTTTGGCTGTAGCCACAAGTGCTTCTACTGAATAGGTGAAGACGAGCTCATTTACCTGTCAGGTGAGTAGAAGCACCTGTGGCTAAAGCCAATCTGTGGCAGGGTTTTTTTTTTTTTTGGACCTGGATTCCCCAACCCTGTATACATCATAAAGAAAGCAGGTTTAGCCACAATGACTTTCATCACCAATGCCCACACTGCAATCACGTGACAATGGCACAGAACCACTTTGCACAAAAGCGAACCTGATTCTGAAAAACAAAGTCATTCCCAGCCTACTTGTGCATCTTCTGTATTGCTAATTCAGTGATGTTGTCTAATGGCTTCTTGTTTTCTACTTCCTTGAGCAGAACATGCTGTTAGTAGTATTAGTCCAGTCCAGTTCCTTGAGCCGTACGTGCGAGAGTAACATTCACTTCTAACCATGTTATGTGAAATTTAATTTGCTACGATTTCAGTCCGACTAACACGTTTACTTGTTCTTTATCTTAGAAGCCCAGACACACACCCAGTGATTTGATTTCCTCTGTCATGTAAGTGCACTTGATGGAACAATAGCAAGACTATTCTGCTGGGATCTTTGCATATTTTGCTACTGACCGTCACGTCATTATCTCTTATTCTCTCAGCAAGTGACCTGTACGTTACGTACTGTCCTGTAAGTGCATCTTATCACTGAAACCGACTCACGACTCTTTTCATTTCTCTCTGCACACAACCGAGACATCTCTCTTCCAAACATCCTGTGTGGCCCATCCCTTCAATAGGAATCGAGTTATGTTCCCATCAAGCAAACCATGTCTTGTACTGAACGGGCCCGGCGATCTACAAAGTCGCTATTTGATTACTGCCTGGCGTTGACGGAGATCCATTTGAGGGTGCAGCGTGGCGGAATTCCAATATGGACGCCCTCCAGCTATCGACCCCCGTCTTTGTGAGTGGGCGCCATGCTTTTAGTGCGTGTTTGCCGCTTGTTGTTGCCCGTCTTGCGCCTCCCGGCAGCCTCGGCAATGCTTGTGATGGCGCCCCACGCCGGCTCCTTCTCCTGGCTCATCCATTATTGACGCGTCAGAGAATGTGAATAGCCTACTTTTTGAATCAAGATAAGGGATCAGGCATTTTACAATGCCCTCGCAACACAATGGTGGATAGATAAATGAAATTGTGTTGACCTGAATGAGTGATAGAAACCAATAAAAAGCTGCCATTTGGAAATATTCTGCCTGCAGGGAAAGCCATACAGTTCAGAATTCAAGAATAATTTTAGGAAATGAATGACTCTAAAACTGCGTAAAACTTTATAGAATTCGAACCTCTATCATGCATTATATCATCCTACATTATATTGTTCAACAACTCAGTTGAATGGAGTTGAAGTGACTTAACTTACTGTATAGTCACAGTACTGCCCCAAATCCCTATGCAGTATTTTTAATTTGACAGCACAGACTTCAGATCAATTGTGATCCAGAACCTTTTTCGTTTGACTGTATTTAAAACTGAATTTCTTTGTTTGTATTATGTTTGATGTCTGGCTTTCAACTGTTTTTTTTTTCATCCAATGTGAATTTATATTCTTGAACCCTTTTCTTATGCACCCGATCTATCTGAGTATGAACCTGGACACTAGTTCTGCAATTCTCCAAATTGTATGATAATTTGATCATTTCAGAGGCCAGATTTTCACTTTGTTCATTTCTTTCATTTTTTTCTTTAGCGGGTATTTTAAACAGAACCTACCGCATGCGTTATCAGCAAACACCAGCCTTTATACCTCTGACACATGACAAACGTCACTGATTTACAACATAAAACGTTAACTTTCAGTATTATGTGTCCGTATTTCCTCCCAACGTCTCCTTGCTTACCAATTTCTCCCTAATGTGTGACACCTGTTTCCTGTTGTCTCCTCCCCTTTCCTGGTGCATTTTACCTGTCTCCTTTCTTGCTCCTGCTGCCTGTTCATTGTGGCTAATATGTTTCCAGGGGCGTAGCCAGACATTTTTCATTGTGGTGGCCAGGGTGAAACCATGATTCGTATAGGGATGGCCATAAGTTCATAGCTGAAATGTCTAAATAAGTGGTTCTTAACCATACAGCCATACCGTTCGCATGCCGACCTTGGGCTGTGAGGACCGACTAGTGGGCTGCATAAAATAATTTCAGAGCATATGTTATGAATTCAATGCATTGGAGCTGTTACAATTGTCAATGAGTTGCTAAGTTGCAATAGCTTTCTGTCCCTTGGCGACAATAAGGCAAATGTCAGTTACTGACCTGCACACAATAAGTAGAAAAGGAAACCGACCAGCGAAATTCATGACTAAGTATAAAAAATTAAAACACACACATTTATTTACAAAACACTGAACATTAAACATATAAATAGATAAAAACAAGTAAAGTATGCCTTTTCATGGACTAACATACCAGTAGGCTGACATTCAGGCAACACGACAACTGTGAGCAAAAACACACCCGCAGATGCGACAGTTATTTGTATATATATATATATATATATATATATATATATATATATATATATATATATATATATAAAAAAATTTTTTTTGAAGGTTTGTAATAATAAACTTAGGCTTGTGTGAACGCCACATGTGTTTTTTTTTTTTTTTTAATTATTATGTTTCTATCTTTTCCAGTAGCTGACACATCCATTCTTTAGTAGGCATTGACAATACCACGTGCCTCCGCCATTGCATGTTCCATCTTTAGTCCAGGTCTTCACAGCATTCCTACTAGTGGTTTTTGATCTTGCTATTTCCACTCAGAATTTTTATTAGAATCTGCCTCATTCCTTTTTGATATGGTCAAAATATTCAGACTGTATTTTTTTTGTGTCAGTTAAATAATTCTTCCTTTTACCTGCACATTGTCTGAACATTTTGAACTTCATCTGTGACCCCAGCGAGGATAATTGTTCTAGAAAATGGATAGATCGCTGGATATTATACATAGATCTAAGAAAACCAGAGGTTCACCAACAACCCAGAATTGATTGATTGATTATTGATATAATAGAATAAAGACAATTGATGGCTCTAGCTTGAGGCTTATAACATTAAAATATTAATTCATGATTCTATACTTGTGTTATTGACAGTATAAATTAAATCAAATGTAATTGAGTTAAGGGGAGCGCGCAAAAGGTTCAAAGAAAACGAGCCAGTTGTGTGAATGCAGACGTTGTTCACATCTGTGCCTATAGATGGCAGTGTTCCTACAGAAACTGAGCTGCAGCGGAGTGTGTCACTCATTCGCTTCCAATGTGTGGAATCGTGAGTGTCTCTAATACTACACAGGTTCCCTAAGGGTGCTTGAAATTCCTGAAATGGCTGGAATTTCTTTTTGTTGCTGCTTTAATTTTAAAAGGAGCTTGAAGGTATTCTTCTTTTTTAATGGTTGTCTGACTAAATTTGACTTACAAAATGGCAAAATAAAATATGTTGGCCTTGTCTTGTCCACAAAATTTGTATTGTAGATTACTGTAATTGTATTTTACTAACCCCCAACTTTTATTATGCGAGTGTCTTTTACATACTGCCACTTCTTTTAACACTTGCTTGAGTGTTTCTTCTTCAAGCTGTCATGAACAAATATTTACTTGTTTAAAACTTATAAATCACAAGACTATGAGTAGGTTTGAGTGAGCGAGAGAAAAAAATCTGCCTATTTGCATCATACACGACTTCGAAGATAGCTTTGTGTTGCATACACCGCATACGCAGCGGTGTGTTCGATACCACTTTTTTCAGACCGATACCAGTTTGTGTACTCAGCTTTTGAGTACTCACCAATACCAAATCACCGATACCTCTAGTATTTTTAATGCATACAATTTCTATGACAGACCATTTCAAAGAACCAGCCATGCAGAAATTGAGTAAGAAAATAAACATAGGCCTATACATTTAGGTAGCAACACACAAATAATGCACAAACATACATATACGCCTACTTACAGGAATGGTATCAGTAGCCTTCACGAAAATTCGGGCAATACCGATACATGATAGGTTCTTACCTGTACAGATCTGGACACCAATTGCCAAGTGTAATTTGGCGGCTTAGCAATGAAGTGCTGCCTCCATGAGTGAAAATCTTTATGGGGTTCACATAGCAAGTTTGCCAATTCAAGCGATAAAGGCCATGTCCAGAAGGGGAGCAGTGGTGTGAGCAGTGAGTCATTTGCATGAGAAGAACGGCCCCCTCAAAAATGGCTAATTTCAGCAAATCATTAAAAAGAAATACTGTATACCCTCATACAAGATTGCAAGTCTTATGGTATGGGATATGCCTTAAATGAAGATACTGTACGTTGATTTAATATTTGTTTGGGTTTGGTACAGTAATCGTGGTGCGGGGTGGTAGCCTTCGTGTGCGTACTGGGGAGAGGGGGGGGGGGGGGGGGGTTGAGTCCGTGCCGCCAATGAGCGAGTGTGCGCGCGCACCACCTCACGGTGATGATGGTGGTGACGACGATGATGATGATGGAGCCGCGCGTCGGAGGTAGTCCGACTCAGTGTGGCGCGCCGCTGCTCCGACGATGCCCGCACACCACCTCCCGTCTCACAGCCTCACGTCACGTCACGTTACTTCGCAGGACTTTCCCCACCGAGCACTACTGAAGGAATTTGCACGTTCCGGTCAGCGCGACCTTGTGAATGATCTTTTGAAGTTTGCGTATTTGGTGCGCGCGTGCTTTGCGACCTTTTACCGGCTGTGCCTTGAATGACGGTTGAAACAGGTGGGCGGCAAGCAGCGCACAGAAGGAAGAGGAGGCGAGCATCGGACAAGGCGACACTTTGCTCGCGGTTGGGCGGACGTTTTTAGTCGGTGGATGCGAGTCCTACCGCCGGCATCAGCTCCCGCACTCTGGGCTGGAGGGGCTGGAGGAGGAGGAGGCGGATTTGGGGACGGAGAGGGAAGATCGGAACACTCGGGATGAGGAGGTGAGCTTTCCTCTTTCCGTTCCATGTGGTGTTAAAAAGATGGGGGTGTGGGGGGGCATTCGCTTGCATCCTGCCTGACGTGCACCGTGCACGGCCACTATCTTGTAGCAGCTCCGACATGCATGTGCACCTCTAAGTTGCTGTGCACGCTTGCATAGCAATGAACCCCCCAAGCCTGCTGCAAATTTGAATTTATTTCACAAATAGTGTTGAAGTTGGCAGCGGCCAGCACGCGGCACAATGTCGACGCTCCGATTGGCTTATTGGTGCTCTCGAAGTGATAACAAGATGACATCAGTCTTAAATGAATGGGCACGTTTTTAATTGAAACATTCAACCAACTTTGTCATAGTTGTAATATGGACACCATAAAGTGAACTGAACCCTTCATTTTGTTAACACTTGAAATTAAGATTTCCTTGCAAAAATAATAATAATAATAATAACCTGATAAATTGTTCACTAACAGACCATTATGAGGTTGTTAACATTTTAAGGAGAACCGGCACTCATTTTGTTAGCACCTTACAATAATGATTTATAAAAAGGTTTATAAAGTGGTTAGCTTGCTATCAGAGACAATAAACTAGGAAAATAAGACGTCTTGCTTGCCGAACTGTATCAACGCTCAAGTTGGCCCTATACGATGGTCAGGGCTCATATTGACTGAAGAAAATGTATTCAACAGTGTTGATTACTAAAGTGTGATAGATAAGTTTGAACTTGCCTAAGCTCTAAGATGCTCATTCAAATTTTGTAGCATATCAATATTAGCATGTACTTACTTTACAATCCCGAAGGTTTTTTTTTATGTACCTGTCAATGAAAAAGGGTCAATATAATACTTTTTAAAAAATCCATATAATTACATCTTTTATTAATAATATTTCACAATAATATATTATTTCCCATAAAAAAAAAAGTCACCCTTCAATAATCCTTCTACTACCCCATAGTGACTAATGTTGATGTTTGAAATATGATACTTTACCGTTTTAAAGGTCATGTTTCTGATGTGCACACAACAAGGATAAAGCCCAATTTAGTTTGTGTCATCATCCTGAGCTGGTGACTTTTGACCAGACACATCCACATGGACTTCTTGCCTCATCTGTCCTATTCAGTGGAGGAACCTACAAATCTTCCCGCCGTAACGCCTCCAAAGAAAACAAACCTTGCCTTCCTTTGAAAATTGCAGCACATTTGCATGAAAATAATGTACATCTGCTTGGGCGGATGGCGAGGATATTAATCCTTCTGCCCTTGCAATCAAACCTTAGTCTGTCTTTGTGAAGGAACACTAGTTTTTTTTTTACGCTGTGTTATATAGCCGACACATCACCATCATTATTTTTAATACCCATCTCATGGTGTAGCAGCAGTAGTTTGTGTGTGTGTGTGTATGTGTGGACACAGCAGCCGTTAGGGTGCAAATTGCTGCATTTAAGCGAACAAACCAGCTCGCAGCATTGGTCTGATTATCACAAGCTCATTTGGTTCAAGCTAATTATCATCACTCTTAATAGGAAAATCACACACAGACACAACCTGTTATTGTTTTACACGAGCTCTGCTAATGCTGTAGGTGACATTTCAGGAAGTATCACTTTATTGGCTTCATTCTGCTGAATTCTTTCAAAGTGAAATTGTTGCTGTTCAAGCTCTTGTCCTCGTGGAATCTCATTCTTGAGTTACAGATGGCTGTTTAGGAATCTTACCTTTTCTTTACTTTTTCAAGTCAAACTGCACAAGGGCGACTTAACGGAGAACCTGCGTTTGTTTGGTTGGATGGTTTCCCCCCTTTGTCTGGACTCATTCCTCTGCTGTTCCCCCCCGTCCAACACTGTAATGTAATGGTTAATATAGAAGAAGAAGAAAAATCTGTAAACTCTGGCGTGACTCAGTGAAAGGGAAATAATGGTTGACTTTGGATCTGTTCAGGCAGCACCGTTTCATATTGGATAGCACGCTTGTCTCACAGTTGAGAAGTTCTGGATACGAATCTTGACTTCAGTTCTCCTGTATTGAGTTTACATGTTCGAGTGCAATTTTCATATCAGGGAGGATATTCAGTCTCTTCGTCTTGAAGCGAATGTAACGTAAGTACTTGGCAGCAATCAACAGAGGGCGGAACTAAGTCGAGTCCAACGTGTGTGCTGTAGTAGGACTCAAAACCTGAACAGAAAGAGTGACATTTGATGCGTTCAAATCTAAAAAGCTAACCCTGGCGCTGATTGTTGTAAGTAAAATGGGGGAGGCAGATAACGTTAATGTGATAACCTTGTGAAGTTTTATTTTTACATGTTGATATTGTCATATATATGTGGATCATTTTCTGTTCATTTAAAAAGTGATATCGAAGCGAACTTGTTATGCTCACTGCTAACGACATGTATTTGAACGCTCATCGGTCGTCCTCAACAGTCACGTTGGCTCGAGAGCGCCCCCTGTTAAAGGCCAGCCAATGAACCCCTACGCCAAGTTCAATATCGTTAGTTCATTATGATCATAACATATCACTTTGCTGCCGAGTGAGTCGTCGCTGCTCCTCTGGGTGCCGTGTCAACCCCCAGCAGAAGACCCCCCCCCCACCCCATGCTCTACTACGATCCCCCTTACCACTCCCCCGCCCCCTCAAGGCAGCCAGACTCACTGCTGTGTAGCTTGAGAGATTTTGACAAGTGGCTGCGCATGGAGGCAGAATCCTTGACCTATATCTTAATGAATGAATACTGCCAACGCATTCGTGTCTATGTATTTTGACCCGCACATCCAATTGCAACCCCGCTCTACCCAACTGTCTTTCCCAGCACACGCACATGTACGATAATGGCCCTTTTGTGCTACCACTGACTGACTCACTCTAGCCTCAGATTTAGTTTCTGTCTTTACTTTCTGCTTCAGCCAGTGTACAAATAGTCAGCGGGGTTTGTTTTCATGCAATTGCACTCCCCCCCCCCCTCCTTCACTATGTGGATTTCACCCCGATCCACTGTCCAGCTGTCACAACCAAGCGCTCCATTCCCGCTCTCCCTCGCAGCCTCGCCATGTGCTCGTTTGTCTGAAATCCTTGCCTCGTTAGGCCAGTGTGGCATAAAAAGTGAGGTCTGCATTGTTGGTGGAGTTGATCTCGTGGAATATACAGCAATTAAAGCAAGCCAGGATGTTGTGTCTGGGATTGAATCAGAGGGAGGAAGAACTTATTTCTAGTTTCCTAATAGTCATTTGTTTGATTTTATCATCTTTTTCTACCATTACAAGGGTAAATATAATAAGCAGCACACTCAGGCTTAAAGTGCAGATGTAAAAACTAGAAGGAAAAGAAGCTCCCGTATGACCTACCAAATGTCTTGGACATATTATCTACTCAAAACCAATTGGGTTGCTCATTTGAGTGTGAATAACTTCAGACAGACAGTTTTTTGAGGATGATATCTTCAAGCTTACATCACCCCCAAACAGCCTTTCTTGCAAAAAAAAGCCTGATGAGTGGACAGGCAAATATCTCTCTTCGATGGCGCTAATGACAAACCGACTAAAATCACCGCTGTTGTTGTGATGCTTACCCGCTTGGAGAAATAAAACATTTGGTCCACTTGCTCAGTCCAACAGATGGGAAAATGGATGGTGTAAAAGGAGGTGAAAAGAAAAGGGATAAGGAAGTTATCAGTGGCTTGTTTTCAGCGCCTCCGTTGGGAAGCCCTAACACCTTCGCAGTGCAAATACTGCTCCAAGTTAAATGTTTTGTTAACGCCTTTGGTCGCCCGTGTGAGTAGTGGAGGCGGCATAGGAAGCTTTTATTAAGATTGTAAAGGAGGTGCGTTCATGATATGCTTCCAAAGTTTTACCTAAATTCCATCACAAAATGAGTAACAATTTGTGAGTTTGCACTTCGCAACAAATAATGATTATGTCTTGATGTCAATTCTACCAGACTCTTTTTTCCTGGTCTCTTCCCTCCTCTCACGTCACGTCTCAGATGTAAGTCACTAATGCCCCGGCGCCATCAATAATCAATTAGTTGGTGTCACGGGAGGGAGCGCTTGTTTTGTTTGTGGCAACTTGACAAGAAATGAGCAACAAAAAGAGAAAGGGGAGGGAGAGGCTGAGGGGGGGGGGGGGTGGAATTGGATGCCAAGGGGCAGCTGTCAGGAACAGATGACTGTGTGCCTGTATGTGTTTGTACGTGTGTGTGTGTGTGTATGTGATTTGTGCATGGCTGCGTGCGATTGTGTTCATTTGGATTTAGATTTGTTTGACTGCATGACACATGTGTCTTCTATAGACGTGTGTTGTTTGTTCATATGGAAAGCAACACAATGCTGTTTGGGTCAACACTGACCCCTGTTGATGAGGATGCTCGTACCCACCATTGTTGCTATGGTGACCACCTCAAGGGATGGCGGTGTGCTCAGGTCGGTAGTACATGCCACATTACTACAGATAATTTACTGTATGCTTCATTCAAGTTTTTGCAGAATGCAAATTAAATCATTTTTATTTAATTTTTTTGTGGGAAAAAGTGAGGAAAATTCCATCCATTTCTATAGCACTTTTCTTCATTATGGGTGCGGGTGAGTTTGGCCGAGAGGCATAGTGAGTTGCCATGTACCAATTGTAAATTGTTCTTCTCTTTTCCCTTTCTTCTCTTACTCACCTCTGGTTGAAACTGCTCTACTTTAGTCACTTAATTTCCTTGTTCACATTCTGAATTGTGCAACCTCAATAACATCAGACTTTAGAGGTTCCACCTTATTCATCAGGCTCGAAGCTCTAACTAATTCCTCCCCACTTATGCAAGGGCATGTGTCTTCGCTCAAATATATCATCTCCTTGATAAATTGTTCTGTCCAGTTTAAACTAAGAAAATAGACTTTTTCCAACCATGTTCAAAAGTGTTGCCCCTTTCTCCCATAAAATTGTCTGAATCAAACTTGCTGCTTTCCAAAGGTAAACTCAAGCTCTTTGTACGTCATGTTGATACAATAACACTGTACAGTAGGACTGTTGACTCATTTTAAGTCTAGACCTGAGGTGGTTAATCCCGACCACTTGAATGTGTTGTTGTTTTCCACATGAATGCATTACTTGAGACTACGATTGATGTGATTTTGAATGAACGCACATTCAAAATGCTGAGCTGCCAGCACATCCTTGTGAGACTAGCTTAAGTAGTAGGTAGCACTGAACACGTTCACCTGAGCCCCCATATTCATCAAAGTGATCATCTAAATGTCAAAGATGATCTCTTTTGTTCTCTTGCTCTTGCTTATCTCTATTTTGAACGTCTACTTTGATTTCTGAAATGGTTGATCTTTGTCAAAGCGATGAGCCATGATTTCACCTTGAAGAGTAAAGCTGTTAGCCAAATCTAGCTTATGAGACTAGCTAGACTTAAAAAAATAAAAATAAAGAAGCTAGCTGCGCTATAGCTATCATCTTACGTTTTTCTTTTCATTACGTTTTACAGTTATTCTTCTTTGTCACAGCAAGAAGGAAGGAAGGAAGGAAGGAATGATTTCACATTTAGCAAAAGCTAACCTAACTTTCAGGGATATTTACATATGAAACTATGTTATATAGGTATGATATAATATGTGTCAGTAGAAAATGTATACTACTCCGGAATACCGAATAGGCTACATTTTCCTCTGCTTTGTAGCAATCTCTGTGATGACCAAAATTGTGATTTCAGTGAGATGTACTGAATGAGGCTATTTGTTCCTGCCAGACAAACATTAACAGGGGAAGTAGCTTGTTTTTGTTCCACTGCTCTTTATTTCCCAGTGACCCTTGCTGTTGAAAGCAAAGGCTTGCGTGTGGTTGGTGAAGCAGCAGCGGGAGTTCGCGTAAATGCACTAAAGGACGACAGCGGCGGCGGGAGTTGCGTGCAAAATCATTAACTTACTCTAGTCAGTGCTATGATTTGAGTCTGAACTTCTCACGCTGAACGTAGATCAACAAGCGTCGTCTTTTGCTTGACAATTACACACGTTATGACAGCTCCGGTTCCGTCCCAGTTTAACTCCCTGAATGTGTTTATTGAATAATACTGCTTGGAATTGTTCCCGATGGAGCCGAAAGAAGAACGTGGTGATGACTGCGATATTGAACAACCTTTTGAATTTTGGAATGTTGGCCTTTGTTTGTGTGTAGTAAGAAAAAGCGTCGTTTTCTCCTCCATGTTGTTGTCGTCCTTTTACTGTACCAGTTGGTTTATGTCTGTCTGGTTCACGTCAACAGCTTGTGATGATCACATTGTTGCACTTCTTATGCGCAGACATTAATTTACATTGCTCATTACCTTTGTCAGATGCAGCTTGCACTGCCTTAATGTTTGAAAAACTGAAATGTTCATCTCTGTTCATTTCACCCTGAGGCAGTTGACGTGTACACCAACTCCAATTCAAGGTAAACAACCTCACCTGTCTTTGTATACTAAAGGTGCAGCCTTTCAGAGACAAAGGAAAGCAGTGCAAATAGATTAAAAGAAAATGCCAAATTTGCATGCTAGTCGTAGTGTTATGTTTCTTCCAACCTGGTAGGACTTTGTCTTTAAATTTGGCTGCATTGTGCTGCAAATCCAAATGGTTTCTTAAAATTTAAGCTTGATGAATTTGTCATCAACATAGATTGTAGAAAGTGAGAAAGAAATGACAACATCCACACGTAGCAGAGTGTACAGCAAACCTTAATGTTGTCATCTTTAGTTGACACAAACTCAAAATAGTGACAATGAAAATCTATCTCCTCCATCCTTTGTTGTTTATGTTGCTGGCCTCTTGGTATGTACTGTACATGTGAGTTGTGCTCATGCTGAAACATGGCTTGGGTTTGGTGCATACATCAAGACGGAAGAAGCAAGGAAGTATCTTTTTTTTTTTACTGAGGAAAATGACAAAATTAGTAACACACAGTGACTTGGACAAGTAATTCTAATCTGAATGCCAATCTGGACCCAGTAATATGTTTGCTCGTTGCAAAAAAACCTGGCCATATTAGAGTAACCCGCTACAGGCATAATGAATGACAATGTGCTGAAATCCAGCATTAAAGCACAAGAGGAAAAAGGGTGGTCTGGGAATGCAACACTGAGTCAGACAGGAAGTGGAGAGGAAACTGGAAGGGAACATGAAGGTACAGCGGCTCTCACAGTCATGTGGCGGAAACTTGGTCAAAACACTACTTGGCTTTAAAAGAAAGCTGGAACATGACCGATCCCAATTGGACTTGACGAATACATGCGCTAAATTCCATTTGAGTCCATTTGTATTAGCATAACAAAAACAGATGGCGAGTTGTGTGTTAGTCACTTACACAACTTCACAATGTAGCACGCTCTAGGAAAAGCACGTTTGTCCAGTAGATAAATAAAGGTGGACATCGGACTTGACTGTTGGTCTGTTTCCAAAGTCCAAGCTATAACTTTATTTGCATGATGGTTTCTGTTGTCTAAACTGAAGAGAATGAAATCAAGGGTTTGTAAACTGTGCTTTTTATGTGTTATTTTGTGATTATGTGACATCTGAAAACTGAAACACAAACAGCTTGAGATAACATTACAGGTCATATAGGGATACAAACTTTGTGACAGGTTTTGTTAACTGAATATTTTTATTTATTTTCTTTATTTTTATTTTTTTACTGGCGCTACAGTGATAGTTATGGCTGTGTTTTCAATTAGCCTCAGACAAATAGTTTTCAGTGTCCATTTAGATTGTTGTTGTTGACAGTACATAGAGGGTAGTGAATTTTCTGCTATGTGTATGACAAGTCATCATAAAGAGGATCCAGTTGGCCTAAGCATGATTTTCAGCAGCAGCAATACACAAAGTAAATAACATCGTTCCAAGGACATACACTTGTGGATCTCCATTAATTAGCTTTTGGGTGCATGAATCTTTAATTGTTAATGACATTTTTCCGCTTTAATTTTTTCATTCTTATTGCAGTTTTTGGGGTCTGGTGTGAACAATAGCAGATGAACCAAAATCATTCGATACGGTTCCTAATAAAGTTGTTGTTGAAGCAATTGGTTACCTTGTATTGTTTGCATGTCATCTAATAGCATTACTTGGATATCATCGAGCAAACATGTTTTATTAATTGGTTCTGTTTTACTCTCAAAACTGTAAAACTTGTTCTCATTTTCACCCTTGTAGCCAGTAAAAAAAATAAATACAAAATGGAGAAACGGATCAATTTTACGAACCCGATGCAATGGTCAGGCTGCCAAAAAAGTCATTTGTTTGTTTAAAGTCATACAATACTTGTGTGTTTGTTGAGGTGTGATATAGAGGGGTAAGTAAACTCTCTAGCTGAGGCCCACCCAAAGTGAAACAGCCTCCAAGTGTCCCAATTAGCCCACTTCAGCATGTTTGTGTGCCCCAGCTGCTCCTGTTTGTGTTGCTGATAAAATGCTGAATGGGACCTTTTTTTTCCCCCGTACATTTTCTCGAGGGTAGCAAACAGTTGATTTTTATCATTTTCCTCCTTCCTGTTATTGCACTTTTTTTTCTGCTGGAGTAAGATTATATGTTTGCATGCTGCTGCTGATCTTGTTTTAAATGGAGCAGCGGGGCTGTTTTGTTTGGCTCAGTGAGCGAATATGCACTGTGTTTTTACCCCCTACCGCCAAAAAGTTGCCCAAATGTAGGGCAACAATTGAGCCGGCCAATGTCATGTTTATGCTGACTGTTCATCATTTCCTCCGCCGCAGCGCACTTATCATCAAAAGGTTGCAGTTACATTGCTCACTTGAATGGAGAGGTGGCTCATTTTACGACTGGCAGGATGATCGTTTTTAAAGCCCTGCTTCATCATCATCGTCATCGCAGTCCGAGTGTGCGGTCTCGCTGGGAAAAAAAAGTTATTACAACAAGCCTTCACATCGCAATCCCGATTGCCTGGTTTTGCCATCTTTCCATACTGGCCGAGCCGAGCATGGCAATTTTCTTTCATTTATTGTTACATGCTGTTTTTTTTCTCCCCCCAACTTGCCTCTCTGCTGTTATTTTTTATTTTTTGGGCGGTTATATTTCTGGCTCTCTCCACTCGCACTGTGGGATCTCATCCCAGCACGCTTTGCTTCCCTTAACAATTAAACAGATGCTAATTTTAATCATCTTACTAGCAGAGATTAGTCTTTGATCAAATTTAACACCCAAAAGAGGAGTAAGGGGAAGATAGAGCCAGATAGTGATACTGATGACTTTGTTAGGATGGACATAATAATTGATTAATTAATTGATTAGGAATTTTGTCAATTTTCTGTAATTGTTGATTAATTCTGTCATGAAACAATTGAGGGTTCTTCTTGGTTGCAACTAGCGGAGGTGCTGTTAATTCCATCCCAACTTGTTTGCGTTATCAAGACAAACATGGCGTCACCTATGGGAAGTGGAGCTTACTGTATATCTAAGGAGACCCACTTTTGCACAGCTGCACTGAACAGCATGAATGTAATCGTATTTAATGTTACTTGCCCCAATCGATAAAGTAGTTAGTTCATCTCCTGCATTTCTCCCAGCCAGCATAGTTTCTTTCAAACTGGAGCCCGTGCTGAGCAATTCCAACAGAGACTGCTGACATTTTCCTTCCCCCAGAGCCGCTTATTATGTGTGCAATTATGCCAGTGACAAGGTTTCTAGAAGTCTCTCTTCAAGGTCCACTAGATCAAGATGTAGCACCAGAAGAATGCCTGGAGACAGTCGCATGAAGCTCTCCGACGTCAGGTCTAAAGAATATGGATGGTCGTGTTATGTCTGCGAAGCGGGCAGCGGAGCGACCCCGGAGCTGCTGGCCTGTGAAAATGAAAGTAGAGCTCTTATTCGGAGACCTTCTGATGTAGTTGACAGACGATAGTTGCTGCAGAGGGTAGCAGTAAAGCATCAGGCTGGACTTTGTCAGAACAGAATTAGACTGGACAAAACAAGGCTGACTGAGCTGGCTCATAGTTAAGTGGTTAAGTCGATGTCTCATTGAAATCTGTGCTGAGTTGTAAATGTGTGCGCCTTCCAGGCCTGTTCTGTGTGAGGCCGAACAGGATGGAGTTCTGGCCAGGACATGGTGGAAAATCAGAATTGGCTGGTTTCCTGTGAGCCCAAGTCCTGAGAGTGAGGCGGGCATGCTGCCATCACCGTTGTTCTTTTATAATAATAATTAAAAACAACAACAGTCTTACACTGAAATATTGTAATTGACAAAAGTAAAGAAACAGTTGTCCACTGACTCATTTATTAATAAATACATGTGGTCACGTCACATACTTTGTAAATGAATGCTAAACATGCTAAATGCTAACATACAACTCAAAGAGTTTGCCTAAGCACACACAACCGAACAACAACCATAGCACAGACAACAGTGCTAACACAACATAAGAGATATGCTGGCGGGCCCACCAATATTATTAATTGATAAAGGCTGTGAATCAGGGTTGCCATGGCAACAACAGTGAGCGTGTTCTCTAAAAGTATGTACTGTCAGGAGGCATCTAAATGATTTGGACCGCCCCAGTGAGTATCAAACCTAGTTAAAATACTTCAGACTTATAAAAAACTAATTACATCACGAAGAATAAATATTAACATTCTGCATAATAATAAGGCAATATCCTGCCTGGCTGGTCTGCTATTACTTTCCAGCACTTAAATTGGTGATATGAGGTCACATCTGGGAGTCGTTGACCCTTGTGTCCATGAAAACGAAGATGGCTGAAGATTGGTTCGAAAAACTGGATTGTTTTTACTTGTTTCAAATGCGCTGCTTGGCCCGCTTGTGCTTGCTGGCCAGATTTGCTCTTATTATGGGTAAGTGCCCACTTTCCTCACCACATGCTGTTAATGCGACTCATCCGAAGCTAGATTGGGCTAAGTAAGTAGCCGCAGACTCGATTTTGCGGCGCTTTATCACCCCTGATGAAATTAGAGGAATGTGTACTTGGCTGAGTCGAGAAGAAGAACAGACAAGCCCAAGTACAAGCCTCTGGTTCTCTCACCCGTGGGCACTCGGTCTTGGAACAAAATGTGTTTCCTGTTTCCTGTTATTTCATTTCATAACAAACAATACACTCGATTAACACAAATGTCCTCTATTATTGTTGCCCACTTGAGGTGACGGCAATATTAAGGATTGGGCCACATTCGTAGATGTTTCTACCCTTCCTGCTGTGAACGCACAAGCGATTATGCTTTTCTTAAAACCGCCTGGCTTTCGTCAGACTCTCAGACTTAAAGTGGTGTTGCAAGAAGACAGCTTGATAGCACCCTAGTGCTGTCTTGGAGTTCGGGAGAGAGGGTCGAGTGGGATGCTTCGCTCGATTCCTCCTGACGCCAAAATCACAAGTACGATGAGACTGATATGTTTGTCAGGAGCTACTGGTTGAGCTTTGACCCATAGGCTTTAAAAAAAGAAAGAAAGGCAAGACCACAGAAAACTCCAGACATGACTTGTTTAAAGAAGTGGCTTGGATGTTTGGCCCTGCAGCAGCAGGCTGAGGCTTCGCTGCCCCTTCCAATGGTCTGGACTGGAGGCTAATGAGCTTGATGGCTAACATTTCCAAAGGCAGTAAATGTTTTTTGCTAGCAACCAGTCAGGGTCCACCCCAGCTGGGATTGGCCCCAGTTTACACTTAACCCTGATAAGGATAAGCAATACAGAAAATGGATGAATGAATGGACCGTATTTAAGTTTATAAAATTAAATGTTGTATGCTTTTTCACAATTAATTAGTTTTTTTACTGTAGCCATTTAGGCAAGCTAGGCAAAAAAAGTGATATCAAAAGTAGTGTGATCCATTTCTTCGTGAACTGAAACGTAAACTATCTCACTTTTTGTTGAGCGTCAAGTTTCTTCTCTCTGTGTCACTTCCGCGGACACTGCTTGCAATTGGCAATCAGAGGAGGTTGGAGGATATTGACATTACAGGCACCCCGTCGTGCTGTTAATTGAAATGATGGCTAATTGACTTTAGCATGGATCACGCTGAAGCCTGCCCGGAGAGTGTTTGCGCCGATGTGCCCGTATTACATCACTTCACAGTTACATCACAGCGGGTAACACCCGCCCCCTCATCTGGGGCCTTTTTTATGGGCTTAGTGGAAGAATTGGTTTCCCTGCTGCGTTTCCAGTGGTCGAGCTGTGCATGATCAGAACTGAAACGAAAGAGTAGTGGGAGAAAATGAAGGGATTATTTTGACTGACAGGTCCCCCTGGCATGATCCCCCGTCATCTTCCTCCTAAAGCCACCACCAGGAACTGTTACATAACACATACTAGCTCTGACTGCATTAAATGGGGTACACAAATAATGAAAACCAGGCCAAATTGTGATCAAAGTCAGCAAAGGCCACATTCTCAAAAGTCTGAAAGATTATCTTGTGATGTGTGGTGTCATAAGAGTCATTTTTCCTTCCTGATATGCTGAGAAAACGGTCAGGGCTGGAAATCGTAAATATTAAACCACTGACTACGTGATCGTGAACTGAAATGGAACGATACAAGCGTTACAAAGCAACCTCAAGGGGGCACTGTTGCCTGCAGACATAAATACAGGAGCAATCTTTTGTGTTGAGTGTTTGTACGACGTCTTGTGTTTTTTTTTTTATGTGTCTCACATATGCGTGGGCCAATGTTAGCTTTGGATGCTATGATAACCGTGAGCATCACAGTATTAAAACTACACCTCTAAAATGACTCAAAATATAAATACAGTAATTTCTGGACTATAAGGCACACCTGACTATAAGACGCCCTAGCTAAATTTGGGGAATACTCGAGTTTGTTACACATACAAGCCGCACCGGACTGGAAGCCTCAGGTGTTTTAATGTTACCGCAACGGTGGTTCTTCCCGCTACTTTCTTTTCCAAATTGTCTCGCTCTCATTCTGTCTCTCCTACTGTATTTGGGCTCACTTGATTTGTTTTGCTCTGCCTGACGCCCTTACGCTTCCTTTATAGTGCGCCCCCTTATGATCTGATGGATAAGCCGCACCTTTGTATTAGCCGCAGAGTCGAATACAAGTGAAAAAAGTAGCGGGTTATAGTCCAGAAATGACCGTGTATATCTATCAGGGGTTAAAGTGCTCCGTCGAAGGGACGGATTCTCGTCATTTTGAAAATGAGACAGGGGTGCACCCCATAAACAAGTCCTTATGGGGACTGCACGTTTGTTGTTTAAGATCCCATCACCACCCATAACTGGGTGAAGTCTTAAATTTCATGTTGTGTGTACCTTCTCCGTGGAGAAGCAGCAAGCCTTATTAGGAAAAGTTGGCGGAACTGTCTGTCCCTAGAGTGCAGGGTGGCATTGCGGACGAGAGTCGAGTCCTCCACACACTACGCGGCCAATTTGAATGTAGGAGGGGAAAGAAGATGTTTTAGTCACTATTCACTGTTTGGAACTTACTCACTAAAGAAAAGGAAAAAGTTAATATATGTGTATATATATATATATATATATATAGTTTGTGTGAGAAGACTAGCGGTGCCAGCAGAGATACATTTTGCATTGTGTGTACTATGTTGTGTTGGTTATCTAGACCACACAATAATGGAACAAAAAGAAAACATGGGAAGATTTTCCTCATCATCGGAGCGATGGCTGGCATTTTAAAAATGTGAAAAATCGGTACAGGTTGTCATGTTATCTATACTGTATACATGTGCTTGACTATACATGCATTGACCAAAAATAGTACTGCATACTCTTTGATGTCCCTGCCAACATGACCCTTGCACCCTTGCCAACACACACCCCTCTACTGGCCGGAGAATGCATTCCAGGCTGTGTAAATTTGCCCCAGTTAACAGCTAACACGCCATGCTGGCTTTTGGGAGTTGCTGCTGCTGCTCAAACAGCTTGTTAGAATGACTGCATGGCTTCCTTCCTTCCTTCCTTCCCTCCTTCCGTCCTTCCTTCCTGTCTCTCCTCACACCCCAGCTATTACACTCAAAGCAGGAGGACTGCATTGTTTCGTTCCGAGCTCTCACTTTCACAGGATATCATTCACTGTTTCTGACCTTCAATCTCCTGGTTGTGGTTTGTGGCTCCCCTCATCATCCTCAGGCTCTCCTACCATCTTATCCGCTGCCTCGCAAACAAGCAGCAGTCTCCGTTTCACAAGCCAGTGCAGTTTCAATATCTTTTTAAATCCTGTTAAAGGGAAAATTGACTTTTTGACTGCTTTCGTACAAATAGTTCGTGCTCCGGAGTCCCTGCCCACCCATCACGTGTGAGACTATGCGTCCAAGAAAATCTTTTGTTAGCTGCCTATATCTGAAAATGTGTCTGTGAGTGATTTTTTTCCCCCTCTAAGTTGTGACTTTATAGTTTGTTAAGTGTATGCTGCATTCATCATAAGCACGAATCTGCACAGTGTAACTTGTTGGCTTGGTGATGAAGTGCTTACTCAATGAATTAGAATAAAATGGATGCTTCTATTGTATTTATGTGTGCTCCGTTACCCTTTTCACCCCTCCTGTCATATTCAACAGAAAAAATTGTTTTATGTCACATTTTGGGTAAAACAACAAATTCAACACAATTTTGCTTTTCATTGGGCAATGACTGAATATTCCAGTCCTACATAGCAAAGGTCAAAGTCAAAGTCAAACATTTGTTTAGAATAGCACAGCTGCAGTCAGATAACGCCTCGGTCGGGGAGCGTGCGTCGATAAAGAAAGCAAATACAACAGACCCAAAATTCACAAACATCAAGTTTGAATGCTGACACACTAGTGCAGGTCTTGTTGTGCGTCATGTTGGTTTATGCCGTTTGGAACGTTTTAGCTCATTCTTTGTGTCTGAATAGCGACATGGACATTGGCATGTGAGAGCATCAAAGCCACTAAATGTAAGCCATTTATTTATGTACTTATTTATTTATTTGTTTGTTTTTCCACTATGGTCCACACCTGTTGTTCACCTTGACCCGTACATCACACCCAAGTCACCAGGCTGTATTTAGCACCTGCTACCTAGAGCTTCATTTTCCAAATCCATTTGGTGTGCTTCAGTGACACGCAGAAGTGCCGCAAGATTGATAGTTAGATATGAATACATTGAAATAAGAGATCAGCAATTTCAGAATTGCATATCAAAGTGTGTATTTACTTAACCACTATTCTTTCATATGACATACTGCATGTCAAATTCTATACCTTTGCGGTACATACGCCAATAAAGGATATTTCAGATGGTTTGTTTTCTATTTCTATTTCAACTACTATTCAAATGTAAACAATTCCAGTAATCCTCAAGCTGAACTTGTGGCGAATGTAAAACCTGTGAAATCCATTTGCTTGTCATGTTTGGTTCACAATTGATTGTATTTGCTTGGAGACATTTCATGTGCATCTTTACATTATTGCCTTGCCAGCCTCGCCTCGCCTCAGCAGGATTCCTGTTTTACAAACGCCTTTGCTTGAGTGTACTGTTAATAATATATAGTGACACCCCACATCCCCTGAACACTAACATATACACACTCCGCAGCACCTCATTTATGACTTTTGTTATGCGGAGCCTTTATCCAAGCTTCTCTTTTAAAATAAGACATTTATTAAATTGCATTTGCCACTACGTTTACAAGACAACACATTTTCTCATCACGTTAGAATATATATATATATTTTTTTTTCTCATTAACTTGAAATGTCTTGGATGCAAGGCTCTGATGGAATGTTGACCAAAAGTGGGTCAAGGGGCCAAAGGAAAAATGTTTAGATTCTCATTGGGACCAGATATAGATTTGGTTTTCACTCCATTTGGATGTGTATCAATGTTTGCCACCATTTAAAGTGCTTTCAGGAAAACCATGCAGCTATTTTGAAAAAAACGTGTTAACTGAAATAATGACACCACTTTGTATTTGTTTATTAGTTAGCAAAAGCCACGATACTTCACAGATTTTCAATTATGCATTTTATAGTCAGGATCACAGGTGAGCAGGCGAGGTACACCTTGAACCCGTCACCCACAGGGAACATATTTGTTTTTTGCCCACTTTACTCTAGTGTATTATTTCACTTTATTGTCTACCAAAACAGTTTTAGGCTGCACTTACAGTAAGGCCATTTCTTCCGTACTGTACTGAACTCGCATTACTCTAACCAAACCGTGCCCGGGCCATGTTGCCTCCGAAATATAGGTCATCACTGTCATGTTTGGGGCTCTGGTTTTGGTTGTGTGTCTCCATTGGTCTTGAGTGTGGTCCTGCCCTTCCTCGTGTTGACCAATCCGGGCCCTCAGCCACTTGTGTCTTGCCCCAGGTGTGTCTTGTTGTCTCGTTAGTGTGTGTGTATTTAGTTCCCTGGTTTTGGTCAGTCCTTGTGGGATCATTGTCGCTGTCACCTCTGGTGGTCTGTTTGTTACTTTGATTTTGGATCTTTTCAGATCTTTGTTTATTTAAAGCTAACCAGTACCCCTGTTAGTGTTTTTGTAAAATAAATTATGTTCAGTATAACCTGCATTCCTGCCGTGGTTCTCCTGCCTCCCTGCATTTGGGTCCTCCACTCCATACTCATGACAGAGTCAAACTGTGACAGAATGATCCCACCAGGACTGACCAAAACCAGGGAACTAAATACACACACACTAACGAGACAACAAGACACACCTGGGGCAAGACACAAGTGGCTGAGGGCATGGATTGGTCAACACGAGGAAGGGCAGGACCACACTCAAGACCAATGGCGACACACAACCAAAACCAGAGCCCCAAACATGACAATCACGTTGATTCACGCAAGAAGAAGACATCATTGGACTAACGTGAGCCCTTTGCTGCTGCCATCTCTTTGCTAGGGACGCTCTGCTTGTATGGTCAACAGTTCAGGTTGCGCGCTATATACATCGCACGTACATATATGACGTCATGGTTACGTTTCGCGCGGCGACCACTCGCCGCGGGTCTGCGCATTTACGGCCAACCGTACCGTTCTCTGGCCCACCTCTTCCAATCGTGCTAAACTTGGGATCCGAACCGTACTCAGGCGCGGAACGATTACGCTCACTCTACCGCATTTTAGCAGCAAACGTGCTTGGGCACGGTACAATGGCCCTCGACTGAGTGCGCCCTTAGTTTGGTTTTGAATGTACTGATTTAAATGCTTATCAACATCAATTTTGTTGATATAGCTTTTTTTTTTTTTTTTTTTTTCTGGAGAGCTCAGTATTGTTCATTCGGTAATTTTACCGATTTGACGTGTCATCATCATTGCTCTCTCTCTTTTTTTTTTAAATTAAGAAAAAAAAAATATTGTTGATATAGCAAAATGACAGTTCTAAATACACGCTTGATTCTCTTGTTTGAAAAATGACACACTTGTGGCTGCATTTGGGAAACAAATCCAGTCCCTCACTGCAGTTGAGTCACATGCTGTACACACAACTTGACTTTGAAAGCAAGGTTCTTTTAGCAGGGATGTGATTTTTCCGCTAATTCGCGGAATTCCGCTTATTTTATCCCCCCCCCCCCAAAAAAAAAAATCGTTTTTTTTTTTTTTTTTTTTTTTTAGTAGTTCATTGTGTATGCACATGACTCCGACAGATAACATATTCTGCTATAACAAAGACATTTGTGGTATGCTCTAATATGAGTTACTTTTCATTTGGTCATGATACAATTATTTGTTCATGAAATTTGAACTCTTCAACATTATTTATGTGTTAACTTAGTAATCACATTAGTTAGATATGATGATATTCTCAGTGATAGTTTTTAAAAGCAAAGGCAGTCCAATGTTTTTGAATGTGACTGATTTTGAGTTGACTAAAACTGCCATTTTATATGGGATAGTTCAATATACATTGAAAATTTATGCTGTTGTTTTGTCTATTTCTTTGTCATGTGAGTGCATTGAAAGTACTTAAAAACACGGAAAACCCATGAGCTCCGGGGGGCTTCGCTAGCTAGCCTAGCTGGGTGCCAGCGGCCCCCAGACCCCCGGCTAAATTTTCAGATAATTTCACTTTGGTCAAATCACATCCCTGTTTTAGTATCGACTCTTGAGCATGATTCGATGCCCTCCAGCTTGTTGATATTCTGGCAACAATCGAAGACGTTTGTTTTTGTTGTTTGTGGTAGCGTGATGTCCAAGTGAGACCGTTTAGTGACATCCCAATCAGTTTTTTCTCCGCATCTGCCGAGGATTGCCTCTCCTCTGGCTGAAGTCTTTTTACTATTTAGATTTATGGAAAATGTCCTCAAGAGTGAACATGTCTGTCTGTTTTACTTGGATCAGGAGATGACACCTCCCCGGATACAGACTCCTGTGTAATATACATTTTTATTTGTGTCAGTAGGGAAAATAATGCGTACAATATGTATCCTTCCCTCACTCCGTGGTTTGTATGCACACTTTATATTTCTACGCTTGTCGGAGATCATGACAGATAATTATTTTTTTTGGTTGTAGGGCGGGCAAAAGTCATTAGAGTGACAATGATGTCATAAGCTCCCTTGGTGTGTGTCATCTTTTACACATAATGCAGTGGTTGTTTGCTTGAAGCTCTGCATTGGGGGGAGGGGGGGGGGGGGTGATACAATGTGATACATTCACATGCCCTTGATGATCTGTGCTGCCTAGAGTCAATTATCCCTCCATCACCATGACATGCTCCTTGTTTCTCAAAACATGGCTTCATTTTAATGATATGTCAGACAATGTTAAGGGTCACTAATGAAACACTGACTGCAAAGTGCACTTAAGGGTGCACTTAATCGGGTACAAGTGAACATTATTTGTCACAAATTATAAAATTGCTGCTGTTTTAATGCAAAGTCAATGTACAGAGCAAAGTTCTGAGGCCACCGTTGGATCTGCTGTGCCATTGTGACTTTTTTATTATAATTTAAAGCTAGAAAATAGAGAGGCAACAAGGCCCGCCAAGGCCAAACCATTTGAAAAAAAAGGCAAACAATTTTTTGGGGTATGTAGAGGACAGTGTCAAATGTCATTTTTTTAAAATTCTGGATATGATTCCGTTAACAGCATAATAGTTACTTAAGCCACAAACATAACTTAAATGTGTCCAGAGGTGAGGAGTTAATCAAACACTGGTTTGCCTTTTAGCACCCAAAAATAGGCATTTCTTTTAAAATTTTGGTAAAGTTCTGATTTCAAAACACAGTTTCATTCAACAACTATTCCTTCACCAACATTCACTGTATCATTCATAATTATAAGAGATAAGCGAGTACCGATACCAGATATTGATATCGGGTCGATACCCGTCCTTATTTCAAGGTATCGGTGCTCACGACGTAACGGCAACCCTCTTGTGGCCGTTTTACAATCAGAAACTACAAAAGAGAAATTAAAAGAAGAGAAAACTGCCATTAAATTAATGACATTTTGTATATCGCGTAATAATGGTCTTTCTTTATAATTATCGGTCATTTTTTTCTTGGGGGGGAATTTTGTGTATTAAAAATACTAGTGGTATCGGTGACTACTCTAGTGTTGAGTACTCGTACTGGTTTCAGTCTGAAAAAAAAAGGGTTTTTAAGCAACCCTATTAATTGGAGATGGATGTCCAAATGACATTGTAGAAGTCTACTTACTATGCATTTCTAGTTTTTAATACAACACAGCCTTCCTTGCTGAACTGAGATCGTCTTCTGGCAGTAGACATCAGGATTTGTCTTAAGGATCTTGGCTCACCAACCAATCCTTTTTATATGAAAGAGACCCAATAGAATCCCTGGAAATTTTGCTTTGAAACTAAATCACTGATTGACTCAAGTTTGAGCTCCGCGTCAATGTCATCATCACCGCCTTTGCTCTTCCGTGGAAACACATTTCTGGTTCCAGAATGTGGACTTGTTCAAATGCGTGGTTTGCAGTAATGCATAAAATGGCGACATTTCATTGTGGCCTCAACACAGGAAACCAGACCAGATGAAATGATGGCAATTACTGAAGCCACTTGTGGTTTCTGGGAGGGGGGGTTTGAACCCCTCGTTTGGTGCCGCTCCCTTGTGGAGAAGGCAAGGATGGATGGTTGGATTAGGGAAAAATTACGCAGAACAACTTGGAAGCTGACGGATGGATTTGGCACTGGAGCACAGCTAGTCATTTCCTAGCAAGACAAAGAAATGTACAAATATAACTCAGTCTGACATGCCAGCAAGTCCCCTCATTATTTCGGCTCTTCAGAGTAGGAGCTAATGTTGCAGAATCTTCAAGAATCCTGTTGAAAAAAGAACTCTCATTAGGAGAAAATGAGCTTTTAAAATATATTCCCCATCCATAGGAAATGTGCCAACATTCGGGAGAAATGAAGCTATTTGTAAAGCTATGCAAAGAATTAATCAAATTATTATAACAACATCTACTTGTCTTGAGTGACTAACCGGTTTATTGCTGTTGTTTTGATCACTCACGCATCTACTTTACTTAGGCGTAAAAATTTCTCGCCTCACTGTCATCATTAAGGGAATAACGCACTAATCCGAGGCATGAAATTACAATCTCCCGTTTCCTTTTCCTGTCTGACAACAGACGACTCTGTGAAGGGATTTCCGTGTTGATGTTCTTTATCTCCCGCGAGACAATTGCTGTATGAATTGAGGAGATCAAGACACATTTTGGCTGCATTACTAAGAAGCTTAGCTCGTACAGAAAAATACAATAAGTAGGTTTGCTGTAGCAGGTTCCTGGGTGACGTCAGTTACTGCCACTGGGACCATGAGCTTTCACTTCTGACACTTTTGGCTTGCTTATCGTTTGACATTAGCGCTTCTTTTGGTCTCCCGGTGCTCTTTATCGTCTCATCGTCAGCAACATTGCAGCCGCCTCTGACTTGCTTGAGTGCCGTTTGGGGGGAAAATCAACATCATTTTCAGCCAACGCTTCATTTAATGAGAGCTCATTGGCACGCATGATTGTTCATCATGAAGGGGAAGTTTGTGGAGCCCAGTGGCGTGTCGGAACGTTTGTCTGCCACCACTCATTTCAGAAGCCTTAAACTGTTTGGATCATAATGATGTAATGACTTAAAGACCCAAACTGCCAAATTGGCTCACTGACAGACTGTTAAAAAAAAAAAAAAAGCAATGTTATTGACTGACAGACTGTTAAAACATTTTTGCAATGTTATTGGAAAACAACACGTAATGCAAATCATTTTTTATTCATTTTTATTGGATTCATTGATTTATTGTTTGTGTGTGTGGTTAGCATGTTTGCCTGACAGTTCTGAGGTTTGCGGTTTGAACGAGGTTTTGAATCTGAGCTCCGGCTTTCCTGTGTATGCTCTCTTTGTGCTTGTGTGAATTTTCTAGTCCGTCTTCCTCCTATATTCCAAAAACAAGCATGAAAGGTTCATTGAAGACTCATTGAAGGGAGAATAACACCAGTTGTTTGGGGGTGCTTTCAAAAATGTATTAAATATGGTGACAATCATAACAATGGAACATTTAATGAACTGATTTCTACAATAATTCAGAGTGTTCGATGCCAAACGTTGTCATATTTTTTTATATATTATATATCACATTACTCCATGTGCACCACAATTTAGACCTGGTTTCACCTGTCTAGTCTTCTGTCAACAAATTGTACGTAATAGAAAACGCCCTTGGTTTCACTGTAACGCCTAGTGAGGTTCAGTGTGGTCTGTAAAATTCCCAAACACGGTAATCTACATTTGCCCAACACACAAATTAAGATTTGCCAGTTTTTATAGTATGTGCACGGGGGCCAAAATAGGGCCCTCAATATGTATTTTCCACAAAAAACAAGGGGTAAATGGGGATTTAAAAATGTAAGTTTTCTTTAAAAATACTGAAGGAATAAAACGGGGGCGGGAAAACAGCAAACGTGAATTTGTGATTGCCGAACTCGAAGTATGTGGGCTTCCATTTTACAGCTGAAATAGGATGGATGGATGCTTCGGTCGACCAGTTGTGCCAGGAGTATCAGCAATGTGTCTCCCTCACAGCCAGGTGATCTCATGCATCTACTCATCCTGTACATTTGAATTTCCTGCATTTTTTCATCATGATTGTTTCCTCATGAAATGAGTCAGACTCATTGTCAGGAATTGCCTTCTCTGTCACACTTCAGGGAGAACATGAGGAATGATTGTACAAAAGCAATGTGAAACCTGTTGATTTGCATGATAAACCCCATGACTGCCAAATTTGCCCGTCTTCTTCTTTGGTCTCTCCTTTCTTCTTTTTTTCTGAGTTAGTGTTGGCAAACCAACACATTTGCCCATTTAGCCGTACACGTAGGCAACTGGTCCAGTGTCTGCTTCATGTTTCACCCAAAGTCAGCTTGGGAAGGCTCCAGCTCACCTGTGGCCCTATTGCGGATTATGGGGGGAAAAAAGAACAGGAAATGAATAGATTGGTAATTTTTGTATGTCATGACATTAATCTTGCTCAGCAGACATACTGATAATAATTCTGGCGTCTACAAATTCAAATTGTTGTCAATACAATCCTGGTTAGAGGACAGAGCTTATTTGGTCATATAACAAAATATGTTTATCAAATGATTGCAATATATATATATATTCATTATGAGTAGTTCAGCATGGTGACATCTCTAGAATGGAAAATCATGCAGTTTGGAGTTGAACCCAAACAAAGTTATTGCCAGAAATTGACTTTTTTTTCACACTTACTACACAGCTCAGAATGACATAGAAACAGTTGATGGTGTATAATTATTAATTATGTAGTTAAAGTAAGAAAGTGCAAAGCTGTTGTAGATGAAGGTGAATGAAGACTGTAATTGGTAAATCATATTCAAAATTGGATTTGCATAACACAGAAATACAGTCCTTGACAGTTTGGAGTACATTGTCGAAAAATTGTCATCAAAAGGTGGCAAACAACATTGAAAAAAAAAGTTTCTACATTGATATCGGACCACTACTACTACACACTAAATATTGTATTGAGTAATGTAACCTGCAAGTTGTTCCATTAATTTACAGGGATACAAATATACCCTTTCTGTTGTACTACATATTGAAAATTTATGAACTCATTTCTATAAACACAGGTCTTAAAGGCTGCTGTTCAAGCTGTTTTGAATGTGTAGGAGTTCCATCCCATCTATCCCAGAAGCCATTTATTAACATCCTCATAAAGTGCAAGAATAACTAACAAAAAAAGCAGCAGGGATGAGACCCCGCCCGCCCACGTCTTGCTCTCGCTGCCTGTGCTTCACCATCCTCTTTGTTTGAGTTTGTACACACAGAGTGTGCAAAGTAGGTCCCATTGGAGGTAAAATCAGCCGGCTGCTGAGCAAGCTTTCACATAAGTCTTACGGTCGTTTACCCCCTGGGAGTTTTTATGCGACTCCCCCTACACCCTTTAATGGCTTGTGTATGACATTGACTCTCAACCGCCTTTGCTTACACTCTTTTCATGCTGCACATAGGGACTGAATGAACGGTGTAAATATGTGCCCCCACCAAGGTGATCCATTCATATGGATTGAACCAAAATCTTTCTTTTGGTTGATAGCACGACTGCGTCTTTGTTGCACTCGCCGGTGACCTTGCTGAGTTCAGCAATTGAGTATTGGATTTGAAAAGAGTGAAAACAACGCCGCTGTAAGCGTTTGCACTATCTGCTTCAAAGTGCCGCTCTTTTCTTTACAGCGAGTCAATTTTACAGTGGCAGAAATTACCATATAAATGCAAAGAAGAGTGATTCATTAGCCATATTCATGTCCTGACCTGGAATTAAAAAAAGGTGATGGGTGACTAGAATTATGGGTAAGATACTGTTCAGAAATAATTGCAGTGGGCACCAAAATACAAGCTAAAGCAGGCTTCACACATCGCCACAATCAGTCCAAATGTGTGCAGTTTTCCCAACCTTGCAATCAAAGTCAACAAAGGCCCAATTCTCATATGTCTCACAAAGATTATCCTCAGTAATTATCTTGTGGTGTGGGGTATGTTCATTCATTTTTTCCTCCCCGGTATATCAGAAAGGGAAATCGTTATCGTTATGACAATCATTAAAGACAAATCTTTTCAATTTTTATGCTTGGCTGAGCTACGGACATTATGACTGTGCCGTAAAGTAATAAAATGAGAAAATGATCTTATATTTATGAACAGTAATCAATTAGAAAGTGATCTGAAGCTTGCAATGTTGCTAGATTTAAATAGTAGGAGCAAGTGTTTGTGTTGCTTTTTGTATAGCAGGTCTCACCGGCTATTCAACACAATGAAAACGACCAGTAAAGCTAACAGTCTAGCCCAGAGCAGTAAGCATGCACAGTGATGTTTTCCTCATCCTGTGTGCGGTCTCTCATATTTCAAAATTGGTTAACATGTTAAACATCGTTACCAGAATAAACACCATAGAGTACGACTCCATATGCTATGGGTAGCCTGCTTAGCTATTTAGGACATACTGAACATATAGCACACCACCCACTGTAGACTAGTACATCTGAGACAGAAAACTATATTCAGACACCTTTTTTTTTGCTCAAACCAAAGCAATTATTCTCATTAATGTGAATGGAAATATAATTCATATGTTCCAGATTCCACAACACTTGTCAGGGTTTTCTAATGGCACCTGCACTTTTCACTTTCTCTAGAGCCTTACTGAGCGCAATTTTAATAATTTAGAGCAAAAATTGCTGCGTTGCTAACTGAATCACAATTAATGAACCAAAGCTATATACAGAATTTCTTAAAATGTTTTACGTACACCGATTTGTCATAAACAGGTGTGTTCGTGAATCGAGGTTCCACTCTATTTAATAACAATTTTCCATCCAGATAACAATAGTTAAAACATAAAACTGTTCCAATAGAGTCAAACTGTTGCTATGACAAAACCTATATTCATTTGCGTTGTACTGAAATTTTGTATAACATTATCATAATTATCAGCAGACAAAGAATGCCTTGATGAGCTTCAAAAGGAAATCCCAAATCTTGGAATCAAACCTGGCATGAATGCGTCCTCATCATCCCTTCAAGTGCTTGTTAATTCTCTGATTATTCCTAACACATTCATCACCTTTCATTTGTGGCATCCTCGCTGCTGGGAATGCAAATTCAGAGCTTGGTGAATGACGCTGGGCAGCCCAACCTACCCCCGTTTCGCCCCCTCGCACCTCCTGCGGCTCCTCTCCCTTGTTGGATCGCTACGCCTAATCGTACTTGATTTGGGGATTTGCCGCCATTGTCTCTCTACTTGTTAGCCCCCTCGCACTGCTGCTTATGATTGAGTGCGTTGATAAACGTGTGATGAGGCTGCGCCACGTGCCACGTGCCTCTGATACCCAAACATTTATGGATGACGGGATTTTGTTCTACACAATCTTTTAATATTATCAGCGGATGAAAACACTACACCTGTACAAATCAGCAGCCCAGAAATGTGACACATCATATTATTTACTTTTACAGCTCAGTATCAACAAACAGGCATCAAATATTGATACCGGAGTTGCCGGGTGTCCAGTTAAACTATATGGTCCTTTGATTTGATGTGATTAGCATATTTTTCTTCATGTCATAAAGCGAACACAAATGGAGAACTTTTTACAGTATGTATTTATTATGTATTGAGTAGGCAGCATGGTGGGCGACTGTTAGCACATCAGCCTCACAGTTGCTCCGACCTTCTTGTGTAGAGTTTATCCCATTTCTCACCCAAAGTCAGCTGGGATAGACTCCTACACAACCGTAACATTAGTGAGGAGAAGCGGAATGGAAAATGGATGGATGGATGTACTGGGCAAATCCACTTAAAATATTGTAATATAGTAGTTGAATTGAAGTGTGATATCATGTTAAATATAGTTTTGAATGCTTGCTCTTAAGTTCAGAAAACATTTTCTGTCTTTCTTTCAATATCTTGTCAGTTCATGTGTGAGGAGTGTGGACCTAAAACTGTCTGTTGGGATTTGGTACTATAGAAATAAATTGGAATTAAGTTAATTTATATTGAATTACTATCAGTGCATTATGGTATGATAAGCATCTTTGTGCATATTATATTTATCGTACCCTAATAATGATTTTCCAAATGAGTTGTTGTAATAATTGAAATGTTGTGATGAGTCACAGTGACGTGAATGAGGTTTGTGACTAGTGTGTCATGGTCATTGTGTCACAGTGTGTATGGCGTCTGCTGGGTGAGTCAGATCAGACTAATTTCTCTTGCTTTAACTTGCATCGACTTTCATGCGGTGCCCAAGCAACTTCTTTGGAATGTGCACCGTAACCATTTCCTCCCTTTGTCTTTTTAATCCGCTCGGCCCAACTGCTGCTTTAACCTAGGATGAACCTTGACCTTCTCAATATGTGAGTCATACAGGCTAATTAACAATCTCTTTCCTCTCTTTTTCCCCAGAAAGATGTGAAGAGGCTTGTGACTCTTGGACCGACAAGTTAGCCTTCAACAACCAAAACAAGAAGGTCTCCATCAGTCTTCCTCTCTTCATCCATTCGCTTTTCATCCTTTTCTAAGAGGCCTGGTAAACATGAGGGTTTTGCACAGGACTTTATCGCCTGAGGCCAGAATGGGATTATTAGCTCCTTTGCTAGCCTTCTGGCTCCTAGCGCTCCTTGCTCAGTGCAGTGGGCAGACATTCACTAGCTTCCACCCGGAACGTCGTGACTGGTTCCTCAACCACCTGACCGTGCACCGAACCACAGGAGCCGTGTACATCGGTGCCATCAACCGCGTGTACAAGCTCTCGGGCAATCTGACCCTGCTGGTGTCCCATGACACGGGCCCAGAGGATGACAACAAGGCCTGTTACCCGCCCCTGATAGTGCAGCCCTGCTCGGAGCCTCTGGTCTCGACCAACAACGTCAACAAGCTTCTCCTCATCGACTACTCGCAGAACCGCCTGCTGGCGTGCGGCAGCCTCTATCAGGGCGTCTGCAAACTCCTTCGACTGGACGACCTTTTTATCTTAGTAGAGCCCTCCCATAAGAAAGAGCACTACCTCTCCAGCGTCAATCAGACCGGTACCATGTATGGGGTCATCGTACCCTCACAGGGCCAGGATGGCACCCTTTTTATCGGCACTGCAGTTGATGGAAAACAGGACTATTTTCCTACGATTTCCAGCCGGAAGCTCCCCCGCGACCCTGAATCTTCTGCAATGCTTGACTACGAATTGCACACCGACTTTGTGTCATCGTTAATCAAGATACCGTCAGACACGCTAGCTCTGGTGTCCCACTTCGACATCTACTACATTTATGGTTTTGCTAGTGGCAGCTTTGTGTACTTTTTGACCGTTCAGCCTGAGACGCCAGAAAACGGCATGTCATCAAGCGGCTCCGCCAGCGATCTCTTCTACACTTCCCGCATCGTTCGCCTCTGCAAGGACGACCGCAAGTTTCACTCCTACGTTTCCCTCCCCATCGGCTGCGTGAAGAACGGCGTCGAGTACCGGCTCCTGCAGGCCGCCTACCTCGGCAAGCCGGGCAGCGTCCTCGCCGCGTCGCTTCACATCGGTGCTCAAGACGACGTGCTTTTCGCCATCTTTTCCAAAGGCCAGAAGCAATTTCACCGTCCACCCGATGACTCTGCGCTCTGCGCCTTCACTATCCGCGACATCAACACACGCATCAAAGAGCGCCTGCAGTCCTGCTACCAGGGTGAGGGACACCTAGAGCTCAACTGGCTACTTGGGAAGGATGTGCAGTGCACCAAAGCGGTGAGTTACAATTGTTAGACATTAGATTATCAGGTCTTTGCAAGCACACTGTCACATGTGTCTGTTCTAGTATTTACAACAACAAAAATCACGGTTAAGATCAGATCACGGATTTGAGTCACGAATCGAAAATTTTTTCGGATCAGTAAAACAACCCAACAAAATAACAAGATACATAGGCCTGTGTCTTCATTTATCTTATCAAACATGGCAGTTTAGGTTTTAGGAAAACAACTTGAAGTACAATATAAGGCTTGATAACTTTTTTATTTTATACATGGACTGTGAATGAAGCAGACTTCAAAGTTCAATTTACGGCACATCTCCTTTAAAATAGGGAGACTAAAAACAAGCTATTGATCACATCATTGAAATAAAAAAAAGAGAAGGAAACCAAAGCCACAGCTGTTAAACTACTTTAAAAGTAGCCAACTAGGCACTCGCTGCTAGCCGCTAACGCTGAAGACGTGTATCGTATAATACAATGACAGCGTAATTAACTAGTGGTTTATTAGCGTCCTTAGCAATCAAATGCGATTTTAAGATGGCGTTGTGCATATGTTGATTGCAAAAATGCTGTGACAATAAATAAAAATGTTGAGAACAATAGTCAAGCTAACCGTCACGCCACCACGTGCTACAAAGGCCAACTCACGATTTATTGCAATGGCGTCAATGTATTATTTGGTAATTTTTTATTTTGAAGTTAGCTTTGGTGTTATGTTATAAAAAACTGTTGTTGCAGCTTCCTTGACTTGTCTTTCTGACGCCACAGAAAGAAAGAAAAAATATATAGCGTGGATATATTGTTTACAAAAAATAACACATTTGGCTGTTTAGATGTGCAGTTTTAACAGTCTACGGAATATACTGTAATAAGAATGTTCACGTAATAATAAAAAAAAAAAAACAAACATACAAAATCTTCGTAAAATCGACCAATTGTCACAATATTCTTCTTTGGTTTCAAACCAGCAATTTCGTCTTCCGGGCTCAGGAAGCAATGTGATTGCTTTTGACGCCATTCTTTGTGAAAAGCCAAATTATCTTTTTGAAGGAAGTCTCTTGATTTTCCCTCATTCCCCAGGAGGATGCAGTCATTGAGTCTTTAATTGCTAATAGATATTAAATAATATTTTAATGAGTTGTGTGCTCAGCATATCTATAGTACAGGGTTGTAATCTGTACTGTAGGTCCACATGTATCTTTAGGGCTGCATTGATGAAGTCCACTGTTCAGCTTTACTTTGTTGCTAATCCCTCCCTGTGGGCAAACAATTGACCTCTTTTATGAAAATCAGTGACTTAATGAATAGTGGAAAGTCATAACTGGTTATCATAAGGGGGCATTGTTGTCTTTTATTGTCTCTGAGGTGTAAGAAGAGGTTAGAGGAAGGATGGTTTGGAGATTGAAGAAACCACAGTGACAGTAATGACAAATTAGTGCATATTTTCCCCTCCAGTTTCCAGCAGAATCTCAAATCATCCCAGCATGTGCTGAAGGGTGCCAGGCGTCACCTGCCAAGCTGCACCGCCCACTACATTCTGCCTGCTGTAGCATCGCGGGGCTCTGATGTCACATGACACCAGGAAGCACAATATTCGTGAACAGAAACTATCACCGTCCTTAAAACCGTGTTCTTACCCATAAATCCTCCCATATTATGGATTATGCAGATGGGTGTCAATGGATGAGGAAGTCTCGAGGCTTATACAAATTACGTTTAACAAGAGGATGTGAGCCCCGCTAACAATGTCTACATGCTGTTAAATCCCTGATGTAACAGTGCCGCACCATTGAAGTCTGCCATGGAGATGATATCACATGGCATCATTCATATCAAGTGACAAAAGTGGTTTATGTAGTTGTAAACACCATTTTATACACATACAGTGTGTATCTAAAATATAGATTCATTTTATTTATTTATTTAACAATGATTAAAAATAAATATATCAATGAAACTAGCACAGTAGCCACTCTGTTCTGTTGCGTGATAAAATAGACTACATTGTTTATTAGTCCAAATTTATTGTTTACAGGTTAGGTGAAATTATATCTGTCAGGTAAATAAAAACTATATGCCGTTGTATTCAAAGCAATTTTCTTGTATGATTTTCAATAAATGGCTCAAGAGCGCCCCCTACAAATTTGCACACAAAAAAAGATGAATACTCATGAATACTCATGAAACTTAGCACACACACACACACACAAAGACAAACACAGACAACTTTGCAAAAACTTTTATATTTTTGAGGGTTATTGTCCTATGTGTCAGTACCCCCAACATAATGGTACCCCAGAGTGAAAATACCCCAACATCACCAGAGTTGCGAAGGCCCCTTTAATCTGCTTGTAGCTCTAGTTTTTAATTAGTTTTTTTTTTCATTGCAATGTTTGGTGAAATACAAACTCTTAACAGAGCATGCAAAAGAAGAGTTGTATGTCAAAAAGACAAAATAGTCATTAAGTGGAGCTGTGAAGCTGTCTTTGAACAGTGACAATAGGCTAATAATGCTTGTTTGAAATTAACTGTAACAGTACATGGTGGGAGAATACCTATGTTCACAATCCACACATGAACATTGCACAAAAACTAAAGACATTTTAACTAACACTTTGATTGTCATTTAAAGAATGCCAGTCAAGAATACAAAGCATCAAAATAAATACTTAACAATGTATTTTTAACTTTCCAAACCTTGTTTGGTTCTCCCTAATTTCCACATGCAGTCAAAGCATCTTTCCTCAGCTTTGCTAACAGTCGGCAGGCAGCGGGTTCCTTAATTATCCCCCCAGCTCTTATTCCCTTCCTGCAGATCCTTCAGCCCGCGAGGCTGAGGCTGGGAAATGAAGCTGAGGCTGAGCTGAGGGATTCACACACAGCGGCCAATCAAAGATTTATCACCCGGCCGTCCAGCTTTGTGCCATCTGGAGAGTCACTACATCTCCATAGTTTGGTCTTGCAGAGAAGAGACTGCTCTGTGGAATTGTCTTATCAGGACAGTTTGACGCCTATCAACTATCATACACCACAGCTACCAATTAGGCACAAGTCAGAGCAAAAAGATGCTCAGATTGATAACGATGCAGGGAGAGAAATTTCCGAGCGTCGATATCCTGTCACATCTCGCACAAACTTAATTCCAATTCCAGTCCAAATGAAAGACTTTTTAATGAGATTACTTGAATGTGAGGGAGGACGGGGATAGCAACCATGGTCTCTGCTTGGATTAAATGTTACACTACTCTTTGATGAAGAGTTACGTGCTATTTTTAGCCTTGCAGCTCCACTAAAGATAATAGCTGTAGTTTTTTTTTTGTGCTATGTTGCCTGAGTAAGATTTGTGATAAAGCAGTGGAGGGGGAAGGCTAAACCGCATGGGGTCCATCGGGATTTGTCTCCACACTGCCAAGTGTGCTAAAGCATGCATCATCCAAACAATCCCGATATAATCGCAACCAAATGGTCTGGAGCCCTGAAAAACATAAAGGGGAGTTGCTGTTTCAGACAGTTTTAGCTTGTTGCTATTTTTTTACTGAACAGCTGCAAGATTTCTAATCACATTCATTTGCTGTGAGCACAATTTAAATGAACTTTAAATATTTACACTGAGAGCTTCAAGATTTATAATCAAGAACACTGGTGCGCAACGTCCTTGTAGGGATAGTCACTAATGTGACAAACGGAAAAACAAGGAAATTAATTCAAGTGGTGGGCGTGTCCGTAAATGCATAGGCAATTATTCCCCTCCAGCTATATAGCTTTTACTCCAAAAAATCCCCTCTCATTTTCCTTCACAAACCTTGCCGACAGAGCCACATATGGAGGGATGAAGGAGAGACAGAATGAGCATTTAAGGCTTTGCAGAGAGAAGTAAACGTACTCAGAGAGAGTTTAGCGATGACAAAACACAATGTGTCTCACCATCTGAAAGCTAAAGCTAGACGGCTAAACTGAACTGTACTCATATGACCTACTCCCGGGCTTCCCCAGGCACAATGGACAAAACTCGAAATCAATACAGTTCTTGCTTTGATAGTGAAAACTAGAATAACATTCAGTAGAGCAGTGGTTCTCAACCCTGGTCCTCGAGTACCCCTATCTAGCCTGTTTTCCATGTCTCCCGTAAGCAGCACATGTGTTTCAAACGATCAGCTAATCAGCAAGCTCTGCATGAAGCCTGATAACGATCGTCAGGTGTGTTGGCTGGGGAGACATGGAAAACAAGCTAGGGGTACTCGAGGACTGGGGCTGAGAAACAGTGCAGTAGAGCACAGCCCTATACAAGAATTTAAAACATATATATAAAATCCAGATCCGCCAGCTACATGCTGGTTCTTGGATTAAGAAAACATTAGAAATAGAAGGACAATTAGTGCTTCAAACCACAAAATTTAATTTGGATCCAAATTTAAACTGTATTTTTTTTTCTCTAAACTGAGCCTATTGAGCCCCACTCAAAATTGAGTAAAATTTACCTTTGGAAGAGAGTACAAAAATTAAGTCACTCAAGGATGAAGGAACAAACCCACAATGCAGCTCCTGCTGTGTGATAGCATATTGCTGGTGACAGATGGAATATTGATAATTCCAAGACCAAAAATTATGCTACGATCTACTCTTAGGTATAAACAAACTGTAGGAGTGGGATAGCTCAGGTGGTAGAGTGGCAGTCTCCCAAGGTGAAGATCGTTAGATCGTTTCTCAACCCTTGAGTGACTTTTTATTTTATTTATTTTACTCTCTTCTAGGTGTAAATTTCACTCTATTTAGAGTGGGACCAAATAGACACAGTTTAGAGTAAAATTTACGCTACAGAATTTGCCGTGTAATTCCTTGGTTCATACGACCCCTACCCACGGTAAGGTTGGGTGCAAGTCGGTTGTGTTCACTTCCACAACGGCACAAATGCAGTTTCCAACTGCAAGTGCTGACAAAATACCAAAAGAAAGAAAACCGTACCCATGCGCACAGTTAGACCGTGCTTTTCGGTGGGCACGGAAATAAGGCCCTTCGTGTGTATTCACACATATACAAGATTATTCATAATACTTCTTGATTTACCTTTCTGTCACAAGGCACTTGAAACATTTCATCTCATCGTTATCAAATAGCATCTGTTTTCCATCCGAGGCGCTTTTGTAGGCTGGGGTAATGAGCCGCAGTGAGGGCAAGGTGGCGTTCAGTCAGGCGGAGACCAAACACGTCTGCCAAAGGGGAGAGAAAGTCAAACTTTTGTCCATCCGAAGAGTCACTCACTCTGTTGCACGCCATTGCCTACACCTCTCCCCCCCAAAGCTCACCTTCATTGCCCCTCAATTCTCTGACACTGTAACCACAAGTTTGCCTCCTCTGCCACCTTCATCCTCCCTCCTCGCTGAGCTGTCGTCTGTTATATGCCTCGTCTGCTTCTCGGGCTGTCTCACTCAGAAGTATTTTTGTCTTGTTTCCCTGCGGTGTGTTACATGTCAAAGGGGACCATGTTTGATCTCACTTGCCTTCTGATTCTCTCAATCTGTAGCCGGTGCCCATTGACGACTCTTTCTGCGGTCTGGACATAAACCAACCTCTCGGTGGCTCCCAGCTGGTGTCCGGACACACCCTCTACACTGAGACCCGTGACCGCATGACCTCAGTAATCTCCTACGTCTACAATGGCTACTGTGTGGCCTTTGTGGGGACAAAGAGCGGGCGCCTGAAGAAGGTGAGTGCATCTTTTTCTCTTGCACTGGGAGTGTTTGATGCAAAGGACTACCGCGGATAGTGGACATGAGCTGTATGCTGTTTCCAACCAAACCATGGCAGACTTCATTTGGTATGTGGAAACATAACTGTTATGGGTCATGGTTACCTCTTTCCTTTTTAATGCTGGCTGTCATTACACCAGCTAGGTGTAATGATGATGGCAGGTTCATTGTACTTGTCATTTCCAGTTGCTAGTTAAGTGAGCTCTGGTGTCGCCGTGTTGAATAAACCACAATGGACCATCAATTTTAATAGGCACCTTTACGCCTGCGGCCCATTGACAGTTGGCCCGTGCCCCTTGCCCTCCTTCCCCCCTCTGGTCTTGGATGGGGGACGTCAGTGAGCGTAAATGGCTGCAGGCCATTCTATAATGAGGAAGTTCTCACCCAGGACATAGAGAACACAACATTACACAGGACCTCTCTCTTGAATGGTGCAATTGTGAGGAATGAGGTGTAATCATATTAGGAGAGTCATCTTTATTGAAGTGTATAGTATAAGTTTTTGATCAATTGATGTAGTTGCTCACACACATTTACAAAAAGTGTGTAAGGTGCTCGGTTGACTTTGTTGACACAACATTTAGAAAAGAAAAGAAAATGTGAATATGTATGCTGTCACTTGCTTTCTATACATTCACCCCCGGGGTGAGTTGTATGACACTTGCTTTTTTATTGACAGTAGCAGTGGATGCCAGCAATGATCCTTCCCCTTTCCCCCCAAACAGCTGCAATGAAAACTAAAGGTTTCTAGACACCTGTTTCAGAAAGTTCTTCCAAACCTGCTGCTGCACAAATCGCCGTGGCACGAGTTATTTCGGTCTCTGCCTATTCATAATTTAATCAATACATCAGGCTGTGAAGAAGAGAATATTCACTGAATGCATTCCGCTGTTTGTGCTGCTAAATTATTTACATTCCTTTTTTCGTACTCGGTTAAATGAGATGAGACACAAAAGTGGCGTTTTCTTCCATTGTCTGACTTGCCCGAGTCCTCCCGAGGCTGACGGCTCCGATATGCTGCCGCTTGCTTGAGAATCCATGCAAAGTAGCTTCGCCTGCTGCTGTGTACTGAAGCTGGCTGCTCTCAGGGGCGTGACTGTAACCACAGTAACACCAACACCGGGAGGAATTAACCATGATGGGAGAAGGCCACCTACAATGGAAGTGTTTTTACACGGTCCACTAGTCAGAGCAGGAAATGATTGCTGAGCTTTTCCACCTCCAAATGGCTTTAGCACACAGGCCTGAACATTTAATTTACAATGGTTTATTTAAATATTCAGTCGGACATCTGAGGTCAAACACAAACTGTCACAATTACTCTGCTTCAAATTGTTTGTGTTTTGAAGAATTTTTACCATAGGAAAGATTGACAGAATATTTTTTTTTTTAATGGAAATTGTTCTTGATTTCCAAATTGTTTGACCTTAGTAGGATTTTCTGTGACATCAATCCTGAATACTGAGTACAGCCACTAGGGGGCATATATTCATCCATTTATTTATTTAATTGGTAATTGCTAAAATACACTGTGATGTATACAGGGCTGGACCTCTCCATCTGGCATTCAGGGCAGATGCCCGGTGGACCGGCTTACGTTGGGGCCAATTGTGATGCTATTTAATTCTGATTTGCATCCATTTTACTCCAAGAGACCAGCCTATAATTTAAAGGGAGCAGCTCTTTTATCCATCCATAATATAGACAGAAAACTGAAACAATCAACATCAGTGGTAGAGCTACGTGGTAGCCAGGAGTCACGTGGGCCAAAAGACAAAATGCCAGGGCCAATATTTCTCTTATATCAGGGATGTGATTTTTCCGCTAATTCGCGGAATTCCGCTTTTTTTATCTCCCCCCCCCAAAAAAAAAAAAATCCGATTTTTTATTTTATTTTTATTTATTTTTTTTCTTTTATAGTAGTTCATTGTGTATGCACATGACTCCGACAGATAACATCTTCTGCTATAACAAAGACATTTGTGGTATGCTCTAATATGAGTTACTTTTCATTTGGTCATGATACAATTATTTGTTCATGAAATTTGAACTCTTCAACATTATTTATGTGTTAACTTAGTAATCACATTAGTTAGATATGATGATATTTTCAGTGATAGTTTTTAAAAGCAAAGGCAGTCCAATGTTTTTGAATGTGACTGATTTTGAGTTGACTAAAACTGCCATTTTATATGGGATAGTTCAATATACATTGAAAATTTATGCTGTTGTTTTGTCTATTTCTTTGTCATGTGAGTGCATTGAAAGTACTTAAAAACACGGAAAACCCATGAGCTCCGGGGAGCTTCGCCCCCCTTATCCCCCCACCAGGGCACTGCCCTGGACCTAGCTGGGTGCCAGCGGCCCCCAGACCCCCGGCTAAATTTTCAGATAATTTCACTTTGGTCAAATCACATCCCTGTTATATGCACTTAATATACAAAATTTATAAACAATTGAGGATAAGCGGTTGGGAAAATGGATGGATGGGATGCATAGTTGTCTATGACCATGCGTTTCAAAGTACTTGTTCTTTTATCTCCAAAGAGTCCCAAGAGCAAGTTAACAAGATTTAAGAAAGTCACATAGAATTAGCTTTATATGTTGTGTTGAATGAATCTAGCTTGGACGACAGCCAAATGTGGTGCAGACATTTTTATGCAAATACGTCATTGGACAAGCTCTCATCACAATTTGCATGCGAGTGCACGCTGCAAAGGCAACATTGCCCTGAAGTGCATGAAACAGTGACCAAATGTAGTTGTGAAAAAACTAATACTATCTCTGCAGCAGGTTGTGAATAATAAAGCATTCTTTGTGTTTCCGAGTCTCTAAAACATGGATGTGTTTTTATCGGGGGTGTTACCTATCCACTTCCTTAGGTCTCCTAGAGGGGCAGAATCCCTGCACAGGGCTGATAAGCTCCCACTGAGCGTGCTCGGACGCTGCCGGCTTCCTTCACAAGCCACAGCTGTAGGGTGACAGCATGTTGTGCCGATGAGCTTCACTTCTTTCCCCTCCGCCTCTTTTATTGGAGGATCAAGATAGGCAACATGGGGAAAGGTAGGGAGTGAGCAGCCACAACAAGTCATCAGAGAGAGATATAGGAGCAAAAGGAAGGAGAGACGTTGTGTGCGTGTATGTGTGTTTGGGGAGAGGGTTTACAGGGAAAACAGCATCGAAATGCAAATTCCGTGCTGCTACCAAAGCAAGCAAGGCTGCACTGCTGCCTGTAATTGGATTGGCTCCTATCCCAAAGAACCTTCACTCCCCTGGCCCTACACCCCTCACTTACCCATTCAATCCTCAACCTCATCCCAGCAGACTGGCTGCAGCATACACTGTAACTGCTCCCAGGGCTGCGCAGGAGCTTTGCGAAGGCAGGGGGTGTTGTGCAAGCTTCCTGGCAGGCTTTTCCACGGGATTGTTTAAGGTTGAGGGGTTAAGAGTGAGCAGTCACTAAGGAGGCGAGGTGAGGAAAGTGGGTCGGTTACCATTAAGAATTGAACTGACACCAGCATAAGTACCTGGAATTTAGTACAGTTCTTTTTTTTTTTTTACTTGATTCCTTCTCACTGTGAAAACAAAGTCAGTTAAGGCGAAAGAAGATGTCTTCATCAAAACTATCAACGTAGTTAGAATTAAGGATGCACCGAAATGAAATGAGAAATGCTTGGCCGAAAACCGAAAAGGCGGAAAAAAATTAGGCCAATTTTTTTTTTTTATTATCATTGCATTTATTATAATTATTTAAAATTGTAATATTATTATAGTATATTTAGGCCTATTTAACTCGGGCATTTTAACAAAGCATAATATACTGTAAATTGAAATGTGTCCACACCACAGACATCAGAGACGTGTTGGCGAATGGTACATTAAACACCAAACGCGGGGTGAGCAACTGAGCATTTTCTGGCGGTGCAATTGCACTTTATAGTCAATGTACAGTAGTTCGCACCGTCGGGCACGGGTGCGTGCGGTGCGGATGATGCATTTGTATATATTATTCTATTGCCCCTTTTTACTCTCTTGGTAGAAAGACTCCTTATCACAAAAATCCCTTCAATTTCTGAATATTTGGTGCCCATTGAGCTTACTGTTTCTACTAGGCAGAAAGGCATGATGAATCATTAGATATTAAACAACATTTGAACTCAATTCAATATTGATGTTATTGATCTAATGTTTGTATTAACAAGACAATGTCTCAAAGAAAAACCTTTAGTAATGCTACAAGCATACATTATTTAGAAACAATGAACATGGGTATGCGTTTCTGACTAACCCATCCAATATTTTAAATATATTTTTCAGTTGGCATGATTCCCAGTCAAAATTGTGTTGGAGTTGTTCATGCATACCATCTAATGTAACTCACAGGAATGGTTGACTCACCAATTCGCCGTCTGGTCATCTTCATCTGTTGGCTTGGCAAACGTACAGCATGGCTTTGAGGCGTTTTAAGTATTTTTGTGTTGAAACGACTCTGTCCTGACAGACAACTTAAAAACAGGAGGAAAAATGTTCCCTCATGGGCAGGGTCTCAATTGGGTGAAGGAAACAGGAAGTTTGGCCAATTTGACCCAAAAACAAACACAATTCTTTCAAAGCGTTACAATAGCATAACAGAAGAGTCAATTGAGAGGTTCCCCCGTGTATTGATATGTCTTCAAATTGTAACATGATGACATTTTCATATTTCTCACCAAACACCAGTAGGCTGGATTTATTTAAAAAAAAAAAAAACTTGGCTTGCGTATTCAAATCTCAAGAGGTTTGGCTCAGAACCTCAAGAAATGTGATGATTTTCCCGACCACTCATGCCCAACCCGAGCCTCCATGCTGTGATGATGCATGTGGGAGTAAATTTATTTTCAACCTAGAGTAACATCAGTCTAGTAGGTAGGCTGTTGACTTGTGCACGGTGCTGATTGATCGTGGAGGCCAGAAGGTGTTCACCTCAGCAGAAAGTAGCAAGGCAAAAATCAATACTATGGGCAATGGCACTCTTTTTTTTTTTTTGCTGTTGTTTCATGTACAGCAAAACAAGCCACAATCATGACCAAACAGGACATTGACATGATGCTACATAAGCAAGGCTTAATGTTCTATTTAAATTCACAACTAGTACTGATGCATCATAGTCACCCGGAGACAACTCAGAGGAATCTCCGCAGGTCAAATTACCGAATAGCAATCCACTGTGCGGTTTACTCCAGTAACACATCAGCCAAGAATTGCATCATGCAAATTGGAGTAGAGCTTGCGTGCGGTGCGCAAAGCAGACATATCCCACGCTGGGGCCGACACTGGCGGGGAGTAACGACAACATTAAGGAGGAGACGAGCTGCTGGGAGCTCTTCCTTTGATATGGATGGAGACGGGGGCCATGGCTGCACATGTGAAATTGGATGTTAAAAGACATGCCGGCGATAGATGAATGGAGGCGTTAAAGGGAACCACAGCAGAGGCAGTTTTCGGATTCCCTCTGCTCTACAACCACAAACAACATCATCCATCCTGTTTGTCCCTCACGTAGACAGTGTGGGTTAAGCGCTATTCAACCTGGGGGCATATTGGGTTCAAGATTTAGCGGGATTTGATGCAGTGATGCTTCTGGCAGAAATCTTTTTAGATATAAAATCATTTGTCTGAGTCAAGGAGCTATCGTACAAGAGCTACTATAGTAAATAACAGCAATGTCGGGGTTGTAGGTTCCATGGCACCATTGTAGTACTTGGGAACGATATATTTTAAAGATCACAGGTAGTCCTCAATTTACAAACACAATAGGTTTCTGAAATGTTGTTAATAAATTGAATTGTTTGGGAGTTGAATCACATAAAAAAAAAATTAGAATAAAAAATTATTAAAAAAAAAATAACAATAAAAAAATAACAATAAAAAAAAATCTGAAATAAATTAAATACAATTTAATTATATATGATATATACTGTACAGACATACTGCCGATACATAAATAAATACAAATACATTTTAATGATTTTTTTCCTACAGTACAGTATACCGTAATAAAAAGAACATACATGAAGGAGAAATAAGATGTGGATGGAGGAGTTACTGAGTGGCGAGTTCAGGTTAAACTGCTGAGGAGGAAGGCATTATAAAATGCAACAACAGCCATCTTTTGATCACTGTTCAACTTTTTGATAAAGGCAGCCTTCATTTTCATGGAGATTGCCTGTCATTTCTGGCCATGCGCTTTTTGCCATCAACACCACTATCATTATCCTTTGCTTGATCAGCTATACTAAATAACATTTTGCGTGGAAACGTGTGAATTAATTATCTAAGGCACAGTACACGTTGAAATCCTCCTAGAGAGTGGAAGAATGAACTTGGCGTGTGAGCGAACGAGAGAAATGAGATGAGCATATGGAGCGGTGGGGTTGCAGTAGAAAGAAGAGATACAGTATCGTAATGTACAGTATGATGTGGCGCGCACTAAAAAAGTATAAACTTGCAATACGGCATTTTATGGCATTTATAGACTTAAATCAGCGGTTGTTTGCGTGTATGAAGACCACATAGGTCGTTTTGAAAAGGTGCCAAAATTACGACCAAGTGTTTGATATTTTAGTTTAGCGACCTCTATCGACCATGTTGAATAGCGCAAAAATCCAAAACTAAGACTTGAACCCTGTCCGTCTGGTCAGAAGACGAGTGTTTATCTGACTGAGCTATTTGTCCAGTGAGTGTTGACTTCGTGTTTTCTTTGTGTTGACTACATGTTTTGTAACAGTCTACAACCCCACTATGCCTTTTCCTAATCTCAACCATTAGTGTTCCATGTAAAGACGCAACGTGTACTGTACAACCTCACTGAAAGCCTCATCCTAATCCCAACCATTAGTCCGACGGCGAATTGACATACATGTCAACACTGAAAATGAACACTAAGATTGTTACTGGACTGTTAGCTCAGTAAGAAAGACGTTATTCTTTCGACCAAACGATCTGGGTTTGAGTCTCAGTTTTGCGCTATTTAACATGGCTGATAGAGGTCGCTAAACTACAATATGTAACACTTGGTCGTATTTTGGTGAACGGTAAAACGACCAATATGGTCATTATTGTTGGAGGACTTGTTGGTATGAACGTTCGTAACTCAAGGACCATCTTAAAAAAAATATGTCAGTCTTACACATTCTAGCTCCAAAGCCAAAATGTTAGTTCTCAGTAAAGTTCTACACCGCTGGGGTAACATATTGAGTAGAGACAACAATTTACACTCACATTCACACTTGAGTGGGAACGGAACCGACCATTGCCTGCAATGAAGTCAGGTGAGCGAACCATGACACCATCAGTAACTCAGGCTACTATCACAATCATGATATTTACATTGGAACCTCAATTGGGAAATCAATAAAGTTGTAAATTGAACCATCAATATGTGTGACATAAAACCATACCAGTAATGACAAAAAGAAAAAAATGCGATGCAATGGACTACAAAAGTGACATGTGTCTCTGTTCTGTTTGCTCAGAACACTATTGTACAATGAAAGAATATGATACAATGTGTTTCATAATACCAATTGAATCTGAACATATACATTAAACTCATTTGACAATATTTCCTATGGGAATTTGGCCCACACTAAACTACATTTCTGATGTTCCAATGCGGCATTCAGAAGACAAGATAACTCTGCCTTGTAAATTCAAAGGTTTTCTCTCATCACACATTGCGCCGGGTGTTTATGTTTGCTGACAGTCACAAGTTGACTTGCGCTGAAAGACTTCTGGCTCTTTATCCGGGAAGCTTTCAGCCTTGACGAGCATCTTCAGGGCTAATTAATCCTTCCCATCACGCGCTGATGAGTCATTTGCAGCCTGTTTGGACTTGACGCCAGGCAGCTGAGCTGGACCACTTCAGAGGGTGGTTCAGGTGTTTAACTGGGCCCGTGTCCTGTCGGGCTGGTTGGCATCACAGCGACTTGATGGCCAGCTCACTTGGCTGCCAACACAGGATGGAAGAGCGTAAATTAGCGCGGCGTTGCCGAGGGCCGCAGCTGATCACGGCGCTTAAAGGGCTGGCCGCTTGAAAGGCTCATAAACGCACGCAGCTGCTCACGCCGAGCGCTCGTGAACAAGTGGTCAACAACCCTTTCTCCCACCAATTTACACCCCTCCCCTACCGGCGAGACTACAACAGAAAAGGGAAACGTGGAGTGAGGCTGGCGGCAACAGCTGAGGCCTGTAATAACAAATAAATGAAATCTCATCCCGTCGGCAAAGTGCTCCAAATGACTTTGAACAGCAGCTCCTTTCACCTTAATACTTCTAAGCATGCAGAAGGTACACAGAGGAGTTGCAATGGGCCTGATAAAGCGATTGGTTGTTTCTCAATCCGTAAGTTATCAAGTGGAATTTGATCAAGGTAAAATTTCTGTCAGGCTTCTAAATTTAAAGACTCAAGAGAAGCACAGGACGACAAAGTTGCTTGCAGGGCCATTATAAAACATTGTTGTAAATGTTTGTAATACACTGAGTGCAAATGGAATGAGGTCACCCAGACTAGTGAAGTTAGCGTTGTGAGCGTTTGTTTTTGTCTGCTGGACTGTCACTAGACTGCTTTCATATGTTGACATGCTCATTCAGTATATTTATTTTGTTCAAACTGATGTGTGTATTTAAATGTGAAGATATTTAGCTCTGAACCTCTGACTGTTCTGGAGGGAAATAATAATAAGAATGAAATCAAAATAATTGTCCGCAGTCGTACCCACCCACAAAACAATACACATGAATATTTATAGAGAGTTTTATTGCTCATCCCAATAAGTCAGCTCTATTTCTAAAGCAAAGTTGAGCAAAGCACTGAAGAATGTGAGACACTAAAACCATAAAACCACACAATAAAAATGAAGAAATTGAAAGATTTGTTTCAAAGAACAAAAAGCAGTAAGATGTGGCATAATATGGGGAATGTGTCTCAAGACTGGCACTTTTTTATCACTGGTCCTTAAACAGCACAATGAAACGAGGCTAGTTAATTTTTTATTTTTTTATTTGGGGGAAAGGGGGTAGATATATAAATACTCATAATGCAAATACAAATATAAAATATGTGTCATTTGAATACTGTGAAAAAAACATGACAGACTTTTTGTGAAGAAACAATTAGAATGGGAATTGCATTTTAAATGCTTCCATTGTGACAGCATGACTTATATTAACCACAAGGTAAACCATTGGCTCCTCTATACAAACTTTTAAGGCTGTTAGATTTTATTCTCTCAGAGTGGATTTTTCAAGTTGTAGTAGTCCAGCACAAAACAAATATTTACCTTTTATTATCAACCTTTCACAAATCAAAAGCCATTTGGCAGTCTTTATTTGAAGAGGGCAATTTAGCTGCAGCAAAATGCCAAATAAGAAATAGGAAATAATGTGTTTTGAGCTTGTGATAAGGATGCATAACACTTTATTATGCTCCCTGCTTAGCTGCCAATCATCAGCACAACACAAAACTTGCTTCAAACACAGTTTTCAACCCTTTAACACTCATCCTGAAGTGGATCGTTTCCACTAAATCTACAAAATGAATGAAAGACAGCATTTTTATTTTTATGACGACAATTTTTAACAGGAGAGCAATCAATTAGTGGATTTACAGTACATTATTAAATCCATATAACTGCTTTATAATGAAGAGCTTAGGTTGACAAATGTAACTAAAAAACATAACAATGACTTATTTGTTTCTACGTAAAATCATTTGTTCGCATTGTAAATATCCTGCATTACAGCGGACTCCGGTATCCTCACCATTGTGACCCAAAATTTAAGTTACGAGCAAACTTCAGCTATGCCGCCACTGGAGTGAAAAAGAGTCACAGTCGCTGATGCACTTTTTAAATTTTATTGAACAGCTTAAACAATCAAACACAAAAATCCAAAATGAGAACACTTACAAGCAGCTACAGACCAGAAGCTAACACAGAAACTAATTAGCCATATTGCTGATGTCACTCATGAAGCCACACCCACTTAAAGGCACATAGCTCAGGTTCACATTTGCTGTTGTGACTTCTGGCTTGTCCCAACAGTAATTACGCTTTCTAAAAACTGGTTATGTGCTAATTTTTTGGAATCATTCATGGTTTGGACTGTCCAGTTATCTGTTTGACCACCTCCTTGACCTTCACTTGACCTTCACTCTTCCTTTAGTCCCGCCTGGTTGTCAACCATCTCAATTCAGCAGACCTGGCTCGGGCTCGCCCAAACACTTGAGTGTTAAAAGGCAGGTTTATGTCTGAAGAGCCCCCACAGTTGCACTCAAGATAGCCTTACATCTTTTTTGCTCTCCGTCTCAGCCTTTTATTTTCTCAGCAAGGCCTTAAATGTGTCCCACTCCAGCTGGCTCCGTTCATCCGCGATTCTCCATTTGGCTCCTCTCCTTCGCCCCGTCCTTTCCATATCTTCTTGCTCTTCTCCGTCTTCTCCGTCTCTGCTGCGACTATCACAGAGGCACATTCTACCCTGCAGTGATCTCATTAATCGCATTCAAACAGCTCTCTCCCGCCTCCGATCCGTCTCCCACTCCTTTCTCCTCCACTAATTGCTTGCTCTTTTCTCTGCCGGTGTCTCCCAGGAAGCGTTTTTCATTATCTAACAACAGGAGACTAATGCTCATACAGTGCCTACATTTTTACTCCACACAGATTCTATAATCGCAGGCTTCATTTAGCCCAAAGACGTACAGCAAACGTAGCCGACTCCCAAAGGACGCTAAGACAGAGTCATGTAAATCCACAACTATGTTCTGTGCAGTACAACTCATTCAATCCTTGCTTCCAATATATGAACCATGTATACGAGTTTAGGAATAATGTTCATTGCATTGCATTCTATGATTATGGGACTTCATGATCACTGCCTCGTACGATAAAGGACAATATATTTTTTTATGATTAGAATTATTTTAAGTATTTCGTAAGCAATTTGAAGGATTGTCTATGTTTCAAAAAAAAGGACATACAAGTTTATAAGAGACGCATATTTTTTTTTTTTATGCATCTCAAAGGACTTTGTACTTATGCCATGTTCAGACAGAACCGAAAATATCGCGACGATTCAGAATCAATTTTAAATGTCCCGAAATCGATTTTATTCAAATTATTTCATACTGTCGTGCCCCGGTTTGTGTGTGCCTTTATTGGGAGAGCTGTTTATTTTGTACACAATTTAGCCATTTAGGGGTCGTGTGGTTCATGATCAAGTTATGCCAATAAAAGTTTTTTTTTTGGGGGGGGGGGGTGGGTGAGCTTCAGCGTAGGAAGAGCATATGCCGTTGAGTAATGCTTCTCTGTATACATTCCTGAAGCGTTTTGTATGAATAGACGATCATTTGAGTGATAAAAGTGCCGCAAGTAACGCGCTAATTAGCATTAGCTAGTCAGACTGGAGTAGATCATGACGATTCTTTGCACATCTATAAATTGAAGCAGAAATCATTGTCAATCAAATAATTTTGAATCAAAATTCGAAATCGCAGACCCAAAAATCGGAATTGAATCATGAGACAGTCAAAGATTCCCACCCCTAATACATGTATGTGTGTTTGTGGACACACTGTGGCATTTACGCCGTAGAGATAGAAAATAGATAATCATGTATTCAAGGTAGGCTCTTTTAGTGAGTAGCAACGTAAGATGGCCACCACACATACAGGTGGTTCCTGTTCTCAAAAGACCAAGGGAATCTTTGTATTCTCGTTTTTGCCTAGGTAATTTTGTTCCCTATCCTATCCGAGTGAAATGACCGGGGAGTACTACTTGGAAGGTACCATCCATCCATCCATCCATTTTCTTAACCGCTTTTCCTCACAAGGGTCGCGGGGGGCGTTGGAGCCTATCCCAACTGGCTTCGGGCAGTAGGCGGGGTACACCCTGAACTGGTTGCACTAGGATGATACGAGCATTCAAATTCTACAGATGTTTTGAAAGGTGCCTATAAGCCACCTAAAGCAACGGTTACTTCTGACCAAACGTTTAAAGAAGGATGTTACCCACAATTTTTTACGACACCAAGATTTAAGCAACAGGGCACCAACGTAGGTGGCAGACTATGCAAAGATGCTTCAGTTTCCTACTCTAGACTTTAAAAATAATGTAAAAAAAATAAAACACTCATATAATAAAAATTGTAATAAAACTTTTTTTTTTACAAGAAATATATGTTCAAAACAAAAGGGAAAGTATGGTTCCACACAAATAGAAATAGAATTATAAACACCTTCTTATTATTTATTTATTTATTTATTTTTAAATGCTTCATTTAACAAATTGAAATAATTCCCATAATTTATTTGAGAATGAGTGCAATTCCAATTTCATCATAGATCCTTTACAAAAACAACAACTACTATCTGTATTTTTTATTTTTTATATATATATTAAAGTCTGCAAGCGGGCAACATCATCAATATTCGCCGGCTCACGATGGCGTGATTTAGGAAAGCACGTTTTAATTTCTCCTTTACCCGATGACGTAATCCATCGAACGTTAAGGTAGCATAAAGGTTAGGAGAGTTGACGTTCCAAAGACGCCCCAAGATTCCTTGCGAACAGAGCATGCTTGAGATACCGCGATCACGTTTATATGACCAAACATCCCAGTTACAAAAGGCAGAAATTTTAGCCAAATAAGAACACATTTGGGTTTTTGCACATGCATATAAGTCAGGATAAGTCAATTGGAGGAAAAAAAAAGGGTAAGTCATTTGGACAAACATATGACATGTTGCTACTGTATATGTTGGCAAATCAAAGTCAAGTTTCATCTTTACTCGTTCTTTTAGTGTAACATCAACATGAAGTATAGGAGGCCAATATTCAGTCAAGGCATTTTTGTATTCTGATGCTGCAAATGCATACAAAATGAGGAAGTCCAGCGCTTGCTGCCTATTAATATTTTGTTTAGTCTGCAGCCAATGGAGTTAGCTAGCGGAGGACATTTGAAATTCATAGAAATTCTTATCAGCTGGTGTTGTTCTTATTGATCTGTTGCCGCAGAAACGTCTCAGTGATGGTGTAGGCCTTATTGTATTTATCCTTTGCTGAGATTTAAAAGTCCCTGTTATATTCAGCAATCAAAGAAAAAAAAAAGTTATCCGTCACAGAAATGGCTTGTCCTCTCTGTTAGCAGCTGCAGTGAAATAAATAAAACATCTTTGATGTCATTTTCCCACCTGACCTTGCTGATGTACACGAAGGGAAAGACGCACACCTTTGTTTGGAGACAAGAAAGCAAAAATGCTAAAAATAGATTAGCAAACCACATTGTCAAAGTGGATGGCTGGCCCAGTGCCAGACTCTATTGATTTGCTTTACAAAGCGCTTGAACGGGCCAGATAACTGTGATTAGCTAATTCATTACTGTTGCCTTTTTGAGTGCTCCCAAATTAGATTAAAGGGAGATTGGAAGGACAAAACTGGAGGACGTAAACTAATGCTTTGTAAACTTGGAGCAAAAATTTGACCACAGATAGCGAGGAACCTCTAAGATAGAGCACAAGGACGCTGGGATGTGCATCATAAAATCTTTATTTACTGTACAATCAAGTAATATTATTAACTGTCATATACAGGTATGTGTAAAAATGATTAAAAGCTGACAAAGGTGAACTGTGATGATGGTTTATGTTTCTCATGTGCATCATTCATACGTACGGTCTTACATTCTTATGGCGTACAGAATGTTACAAACAACTGTTGCCTACAAGGCAAAGCAACACCAATTAATGTTTCAGCGTGATAGCGAGACAAAGCACGTCTGCGGCCTCTGTCAGCCCCACTGAGTGGAACTTACATTTTTGTCCTGACACTGAAGCTTTACGGTCCACAAGCGCATCATTCTGTTCACTCGTTATTATGACAATTAGGGTTAGTGGTAAAGTGCCACGTTCCTTCTTGTTTGGTGATGAAATACCACAGCCATGAGATCTTCCTGTTTACCGCATCATCTGACAGTGACAGATGGAGGAAAAGACATTTGTCCCTTTTTCTTGTTTTCCTTTCACTCCAGCGTCCTCTCTACATCCTCTCGCGCTGTCGTTACAACGCTTCATCTTTCGCCCGGGCAAACTGAGAGCCTGCCACCCACCACTCCAACCGACCATCAGTCTAATGAAGTGTGATAAAGAGATAATAGCGTGTGATGATATTTCACCAGGGATAGTCATTCGAGCAACCTTTACCTGTTCACCACTTCAACATTAGTATGCAGAGAATTTGTCACTATGCTTGTCTACACTGACATTTCAGGCCTTATTTGGAAATGTTGTCCTCCACTCCAACAGCTGTGAGAAACATTAGTTTACCAATCTGTTCTAAATACTTCCAATTTTTGACATTTGGACAGGCAGTAAAATGGTTCACAATGTTTTGATAATGAGAACTCCACTTCACTATTCAACTTGCCTTGTTTTTTTTTTTGCCTTCCTATTATATTTATTTTTGCCTTCATGTTGGTAATTTGTGATAGTTACGCATGTTTTTTTATATATATTTTTTTTTACTTAACTTCTGTTTGTAAAAAAAACGTGATAAGTACAATGTTTTTGACAAGACTTCATCACATTATCAGTCCAATGCAACTGCGGAGCTTTTCTATTCAGCACTCAAGCTGTCACAATTGCCAATCTTTTTAAATTATAGTTACTTTTGTCATATACTGTATATATTTCCAAGCAATAGTTTTTTTTATTTTATTTTATTACATTTAGTAGTAGAAACCAATATGTTTTGGGGGGTTTTCAGGGCCAATACCGATTATTAGTATTCAAGGATACCGATAACTGATATTTGGAGTCCATATTCATTTTCACTAAAAGGGAAAATTTAGTGTCAAACTTTAAAAAAAAAAAATACAATTTCCAGCTCTAAACTTTGCCAAAATGTTTTTTTTAAACATGTTTATTGAACAACTTTTAAGATTTGCAAAATGTTGGATTTATTGTTTTATCTTAAACAATAGACATCTTTGTTTTAAAATTCGAACATAAAGTTCACGGACCTCCCAAAGTCATCAGCATGTTTTAAAATGTTAAATTAAAACTCTTCTACAGTAAATAAAATTTTCCAAAATTTCAAAATATCTAAATTCTTAATTTTTTACTTTAGTAAAGTTTACTTAGTTTTAATATCAAACAAACACAGAAGGTGCAGATAGTTCCAAAGGTAAGCAGCATCTCTCATAAAGTTCACTGAAATAAAAAAAATAATAATAATAAAACCCGTGAGCGGTATTTTATTTTGGAATGGCCTGGTCAGAACCATCAAAAAGCCCAAAACGGGTTAAAGTACAGCCCAGGAGCTATAGTTCCCTGTAGCTAACACAGTATTTAATTGATCTATGATCAGGCATATGATTTTTCAAAAAGGCAGATGCCAATATTTGTCAAAATGCTGAATATTGGCGCCAATGAATGGACTGGCTGATAATAGGTCTATCCATAGTTAGAAGTCAACTTAGAAGAAAACTTATTGCACAATTATTGCATTGGAGGCTCTTTAAAAAGAGAGTTTCAATACTGATCGTGATCTGGCTTGTCATATAAGTGAAAGTCACATGCAAATCTTTGCAATTGTGAAAAGCACCTGCGTCACCAGAGCACCAGAGTGCCAGTGCCCGACTGCTGACATATTATTAGAGAGGTTGAGCAGGAGTGAGCGGCCTCCCTCCTTCACAGGTCAGCACCGTCACCAGTTACTCATTAAACCCTAATGGTTAGCGGTTGGGAAAACACTGTGGGGGCCTCTGGAAACTTGACTAAAGGTAGGGGTCAAGGCCGAAGGCCCGGGTCAGACATCCCCAAGACAGAGATGTGATGATTTGTTTGAATTACAACACAGCTGCGGGCCAACAACAGTTGTCTGTGACTCAAAGGAGCATTTACAAAAGCCTCCTCAGAATAAATTGCTACGTGTTACGTTGCGACCTGCAGCTTCAGTTGGCAGCAGCTGTTGGCCTCGCAGGATGCAAGGACTCGTGTGTTATGTTTGCGTGATAATGGACCAGATGTACCAGTTCCAGGTGAGAGTTGTTGCCGGTTAGGTTCCAGAGGGCAAAGATCTTGTCAAGATCATTTATTTGCATGTTGCTTCCCAAAGGTGTGTTTGTTTCCTCACACTCATGAGCAAGGTTTTTACATTATATATTGCTAGCTACTATGATTAGGAAGTCACTATAATAGTATATCTCATTCAAAGTCAGGTAGGATAGGCTTCAGCTCACCTGCGACCCAACTGAAGATAATAAATTAAAAAACAAAAAACAAATGGATGATCATAACAACATACAATAGATTTACTTTCACCATAAAACAGTGGAAATACTAAATAAAAAAATTGCAAAGGAGACTGGTGTCTTAAAAACGTCTGTGGTAGGCTTTTGGCAAAATTATCCATGCATACCAAATTGTAGCGTACGTTATAAACCATTTCTCTGTGAAATGAAGCCTCAGTTTTATCGTCAATTCTATATTAAATGTTCTCTTTAATCCACTTCCAAAACGGATTCCCTGCAAACTTCAAATGTAGCATTATTTTTTATAACTGTGTAATACCAAAAAGTAGTACATTGCATAGTACATTTTTCTATTCACACTATAGATACACACCATATTCTCCACCAGGGTGCACATTTCAATTTTAGTCACCTATTTGTATGAGGGAGGTGTGCGAGGACTCCCTTGATCATACATTCAAAGACACTGTGTTTCACTCTATTTCAAGAGTGTTTCATCACACATAAATGCATGCACTCGCACGCTTGGATACATTGGGGAGGAACGGAGGGGAGGGCTAGAAATGCTTGTGTCACGGGTTTTTAACCTAATGAGCCTGGATCGTTGTGGCTGGGTGAGCATTGGGGGGGGCACGGGCACGTATACGCTGTGTCTGGCCTGCGAGCTGGACCACGAGGGTCATGGCGCTCGGCCCGGAAGGTGCGGTGGATCGGATGACTGCGTCGGCTCGCCGGGCTCGTCGGTTCGGAAGGGGATAAGAGGGTGTTTGGGTTACAACATGCCGGGAATGCTCATCTCTTTAAATAAGACGCTGTCGAACAAAGTGCCGCTGATCAGATTAGTGGGGCGGATCGGGCTGCGCCGCTGGTTGTCGGAATCTGCTGTCTGAGCATCTTGGCGAGGGGAAGCAACACAGGGACGTGCTACGTTGTTAGTAGCCAAATACATGTCATGTGTATCACTTTTAAACAAAACACCCTGCATTATAAGTCAAGTCAATAGGGACATAATGTAAACTGTTGCAGCTGTAGAGAACACAGAAAAATATGAAAATGTAAAATCAATAACTCAACTCAAATGTGGTGGAAACGGATTTGATGAAAACAATGGTTGTTCAAAACAGAGCTTTTGTAGATACTTCAACAAATTTGAGCACTGCATTACAAAGTTTTTGTGTTCCAAAATTTAATTGATTGATGAGCTGGTTAGCTTTCTTAGTTTCATGTTAGCGCGATGTGAATCCATGCATGTCATCAGCCGCCGTGCGCACTCCCTTCAGTAATCGCTGGATTCCCACCACGGTTCGTATGTACCGTTGTTCGTAACTCGAATGTTCGTAAGTAGGGGAGCGTCTGTACACCATCAATTTCAAGAGGAGGTGGAAGTGTACTTGTAGCATTGTCAAAATTTTGCAAAAAAATTGCGGCAAACCATATGTCAAGTCAAGTCATTTTGGAACAAAAATGCTTTCAAATAGTCACTAGATATTATGCTTGCAAATAGAAAGTCACTTCGGTAGTCAGCATATGAGTTGTTTGACTTTTAAAGGTCACTTTCTACCTCAATCAAGTTCAAAAGTCAGCTCATATTTTGTAAAATGCCCAGTTGATGATCCCACTTCCCACCTTTCATTTTCCGCAGCTTTTCCATCAGCCCCGTTGCATCCAGGCCAAGCAGCAATGCCTTATAAGGACAGGCCAAGCTCCTATCTGGCCTCTTATTTCCAAATCAGATCTTCCAGTAACAGAGAGGGTTTATATGGGATCAAGCCTGAAATGTCACGCTGCCTCTCCATTGGCTGGGGCAGAAACCATCCCCGATGCAAACTTTCCTGAACATCCTCCCTCTCCTCTGCTCCCATCTTTATTTCACCCCAACTCCCATCCTTCTCCCCCTCTTGTGAAATTCTGTATTTTTACTTCTTTCTCCAGTGCACATCATACTACATCGTCTCCCTTGTGTTCTGGGGAAAGGAAACGCAGCGCACACTTGCTCAGATGGTTGCTTACTTTTTGCCAGTTGCGTATACAGAAAGGCAAACAAAAGACTAAGCCGCGTCTGAGCACAAGACAAAAAGAGGAACGAAGTAAAGCCACATAGTACAAGTCTCCAGCAAACACTCTTAAAGCAGCCTCAGAGGAATCTGAGGTTCAGCATCCATTGTATTCAAAAGCCTTTTTTTCCTTTGCCATCCGTACATCGTTCTGTCAGTCTGCGCTTACTCAGCATGTTTGCCATTACAATTTGATGTTTCCACAAGCCTTTCCCCTTCCTGCACAGCTTTAATATGTAGTGTAGACTCGGCTTGTGTGCGTGTGGTTTGTTGTCATAGAGGGTCTGTTTCTGATTAGGGCCCACTCTCACTAAGCTTTCCCTTTACCGCCACATTTGGGGGTTTTGCTTGGCAACGTAAACCGTCAGTGAATCTCATCCAGGCCCTAATTGTTTTAAAAAGGCTGGCGGACTGCGCCGACTTTCTGCTTGGCTCCTTTTGACGTGTCTTTCCGTCCTTTGTTTCTATCGCACCTCCGCGTTCTTGCCGGGTTCCTCCCTCCTCTCCAAGGGTGTGACACGCATACACGGATGAAGGGATAAGATGGGAATCTCATGTAGCCTACAAGGCTTATCTCCTCTGGGAGCTCTCGCAAAGCTCATTAACCCGACGGTAGTATCCACATGCTTCCATTAAAGGGAGACACCTGGCTCTCGAGGGCCCAACAAGGAAATGACACGTCCAGTCTCCTTGTTCTCCATCAGCATTCTTAACACCCTTGGGAGAAGGACTCATTACACCCTAGCCTACCCGGCTCATATAGTGACTCTCGGGGATTCTTCTTGTAATGGTGGCATTTATTGATGTTGAAGTGTTGACTTTTCTCCCCACTCAGCTCTACTAGGATGTTCCTTGTGACACTCTGAACTAATCCCGATGCCTAAAGACACTATATTGGGAGCACAGAGCCTTTGGAGAATGAACTTTTATATCCATTTTCCATACTAATTATTTTTCCATGCATAGTCCTATCCACTGGAAATTAAGAGCGTGTCCCCAGTTAACCTAACATATGCGTTTTGCAAATGTGGAAGGAAGCTGGAATACCAGAGAGACAGAGAGAATGCACAAACATTCACAAAGAAAATGTTGACTGGAAACCAAATGAGTGTGATTGTCACAGGCCAGCTTTATAAAAATCAGACCAACATCCAGGATGAGCGCAATCAGCTTTTACTGTCATACGGGTGTGAGCTTAAATTACAAAGTGTTTTTATTTTATTTAGTTTTTTTCTTGAGAATTTGAATTTGAATTACAAAGTGTTTTAAACCAATTTTGGGGGGTGAAATCCAAAACCAATCCCTAGTGCATCACATTTTTGAGCTATAGGATCCCCATTTTCTTAAAAAAGAAAGAAAAAAAATAAATCAATGTGTATGAATGTAAACAAAACACTAAAATGGAATAGTTACAAGCTTTGAAACTAAAAAAAGTCCAGCATAAAATGAAATATAACTTACAATGGTATGCCCATGGTTACAAGGTTAAAAGAAAAGCCAACTCGAATCCTCTTAATTCCTACTATGCTTGCTTTCTGTTTGCAGATATTGATAGTACTAATTTGTTGGGAGCAACACAAACCTCTCACCACACTGTCTCAATTATGAGTGCACAAACAAGTTGGAAAGGTGTCCAATCGCAATCAGCTCTTACTACAGTCTTACTACAGCTAATCAGTGTAATTTTGCTTATCTGGAATGCAAGCTGTGGAGAAAAAAACTAACTTGATCTGCTAGGGGGGAAAAAAAAAATTTTTAATTAGGAATCAGCATTGCAATTTTAGTTTTAATCAGCACAAGAATCCAACTCCAGAATGTTTTTTCTGCAAATTTTTCACCAGATGAGGGCATTTAAAAAAAAAAAGAAAAGAAAAAGAATGCTGCTCCGTCATTCGTCAGGGCCCTGCACCCTTTGCGTCATCATTAGTCCGCCATTTCTTACACCGAACCAAACTATAATTGTCATATAATTTCGTCATAACTTCGTCACCACTATTTTAGGACCGACAGACAAAGGTGGGCAATCCGTCTGTACTGACTTAATTGTCAACAAAACCAGCGTACATCAGTGATGGACTGAGAGGTCTGTTGGTACTTGACCCAGTTAGTGCCGATTACACTAACGGATAAAAACCCACTTTCGTCCGTTCTTTGTCAGTCATTTATTTTCTCGTTATTCGTCAGCAAAATAGGCAAACGTCAGTTACGGACTGATGGACAGTCCGTCAGTACTGACGGAATGCCCACCTCTGATTATTAATTTTAAAAGCGTCTAATGTGGAGCCTCATGGATCTCATTTTAATTGTCACAATTCATTTTAAAAGGAAATAAGATGTTATAAAACTTAATATGAATTTTGTTAAGTGACTACATCTTGACACACTTCAATGTAGAGGTATATTTCTATTGTAATGTGGTGATTGTAAAGTATCATTGGTGTTTGCCAAAAATATCTCATGTAATTTGGCTTTTGGGGTTGAAACAGAAGTAACGCAAGGCAGTAACTGATGTCTTCATTCTATTAACATGATTTTGAATAGCATCTAACACAATATGGCCAAAGTATCAGCAGTTCAATTTCAAAATGATATTCTCCGTGACCTCTTTACTGCAGATTCTTTGAAAAATGTCCTCATTGTTAACATTTGATATTTGCACATGTGCCCTTTGTCTGTAATTAGAACATCTTTTCAGGGTTTAGAAGAAATCAAAAGTGATGGATAGTGACTACATGCTAAGCAGCAGCTTTGACATTCCGTAGTTGAGACACATTGAAAGTCTGGTGCAGTTGCAAGTCTCAGATTAGCTAAAGTCCTCTTTGGAGCCGGGTCGGCCATTGAAATGTATACTGTGTGTAATTGCCAGTGAAAAGCCTAAATCTTATTTGGTGGTGTGGTCGAAGCATCCTAAATCTGCGTTGTGGTTCCCAGCTGGCTGGCGGCCGTTAAGCAGCTTGGCGAAGACTTAGCCTTTCTAACGCTCTCACCCGTCCGCTCGCAGTACGGCGGCATGCATAGATAAGCAAAATTCCAAAAGCACAGCGCCACCTGGCCATGCCACATAGACAATATCAAAAGCTTGGAAGATCAGATGATATGCAGATGGCTGCTTTTTGCTGGCTGTCCATGTTTAATTTTTAACATCTCTCTGTGTGTTTTTCCCCCTCACTCTTCTCTTCCATCTGTCCTGCCCTCGCCCATTTTTTCACTCGCACCACCTATTCCTGGCTATGAAGTAGCTACATACAACTGCATGATTTCCATGTCAAACTCCCTGTTTTCCATGGCACTGACCTCTTTGTTTCCCACCGGCTGAACCTTCTCTCGCCTCTGCCTTCCATTTTATTCTGCACCGAGAGCTGCTTGTATTTTTACACACTGTACGCAACCCCTCCTCACCTTTCCTCTCTTGAATATGGTTATTTATGTGATTTACATTCTTAAGTCAAGCAAAAAGAGCTGCATCTCATCACTGCAAAGAGCCTCCAACTTGGAAATAAATAGGCTTTTAATGGTAGCGCACATTATAAAGCCACTTATTCTAATCCAGTGGGGAACATATGGGCGGCTGTCTGACTACTTACACTGGACTCAAATGTGGACTGAAGCCAATTGTTATTGCCAGATTTAATAGAGCTCTCCTTTTGACTCCTATAGTTTTTGCGTGTATGACTTTTTCCACAAAATATTTTGTAACTTTTAATTCGGACCAATGTGAATAAATAAACAAGCAAGGAAAACATTTAATGTCATTTGCTGTAATAAATCTGATCTCAAAATACAATTTCTCATAGGAAAACATGTAAGTATTAAATTGTCTAACAGTCACCATTATAAAACATTTATTCACCACATTGGCAATGTTTTATGAAACACATTATTAACTGTGTAAAAAAAAGTTAACCACTGATAAAATGTATCAACAATAAAACGCTCAGTCTCAACATGAAGGCCGTTTGGGTGCCGATTAATTAAACAACTTGCAAACTGAATTTTTTTTCCCCACTGTCTTTGTTGGAGGTCTGTGCTGCTTTCATTCTTGTATAATTGCTCACTCACTTATTAAAATATTACCACTGGTATGTATATTTTATGTCTGTGATTCATTACAGGACAGAACTTGATGATTAAAGTGAGTGAGCAAATCCTGCTGCATTTTGTTTGTGGCCCAGCGTTTGCCCTCGTTTGCTCTTTTTGTCAAAAGCACAGATCCAATTTTGGAATGCAATCCATTGATGGACTCTGGGAGAAATTGCTAAAGGTCAGCGGCAAACCCAGCGGCGGCTCATGGTCAACACCTGAGTGGAACGTAGCCAGAAAAGCTCTTTACTCATTGCACTTTCTGTCAATGGGGAGATTAAAAACGACTCAAGACTCGTGCGTATTCTCCTCAGCGTGATCCACTCGTGCTTTTTAATGAAATGCGTGTTACATCGTGCTGCCCACTGTGTGCGTAGGTTTCCTCGTGCAGTATGTTCAAATGCCAAGCAGCACAATAAGTGCTGACACCAGATTTTATTTTATTTTTCTAGCTGTCCCTGCACAGGTAATGGCTCGTGCTAGTGCTGCTGCCTGCGGCTAGCCGGAGGAAAAATGACATTTACTGCCAGCGTAACTAGCTCATTAGCTTCTTTCTCTTTTTGCACTCCAATGAGGATGATGACGGTAGCACTACGTTACTACCCCATTTGCTCTGCCTGATTCTTTTTTAGACATAATTTAAATATTGCAATGGTTTTTATGAAGCAGCTTTGTGTTGCTTTCGCTGCATTTTGATTGGAGCACTGCGAGTGAATACATTATAGTCATGACATTGGTTGTTCATAGTGAAATTTGGCCTTCTCTTCCCCACATCCAGTGAACTCAGCTTTTACCTCATTGGCTCTATTGTTCAGTGCACTATTCAATTTGTGTGTCCTTCAACAAAGACAAGTGCCATGATTACAAACACATGCACACACACACACACACATTTATGCCTTATGACGGTTACACATCATAAGGACACGTATTCATTTGATTGGAAGGTATTGACGCAGCACTGAAATGTCTAAAAGAGATGCACATCAGTGTAGCTTGCTGGGGTGTGCCTCGGGATCACTGCTATTTGCATCTTAACAAAAGCAGCACAGTTCAGATTGGTTTGTTAGCATTCACATTTGTATAAATGCTAAAACTGAGCCAAAGTGCACGGCTGAAACTCACGCCTGCGTTCAGCCTGTTCTTGAGGCATCCAATATACTTTTAATCAAAGCAGATTTCAAGTCGTATCAAACATTGTTAGTCGTGCATTGAGCGACTGTCAACTCCCAAACCGCCATCTGAAATTTGAACGACCGCGCCAAGCATCTTACGCAGTTACGACTCCATTTTATAGCGGACATGTCTTTCCCCCTCACTGCTCCTGCGGAAAGTAAATAAACAAGCAAGTTAAGCTCAACTTATAAACAATGTTGATGTGTCTTTAAAGTATGTGTCTGTGTTGGTCTTGAATGATAAGGTAAGCGCATTGCTTTATTTTCATCGTTTTACTTCGCGTTAGCATTCCAGTTAACAAACAAATGAAAGGTCTTCTGTTGTTTGAGTTGTCATGTGACATTAACAATAGTGCCTACCAACGTGCCTTGAGGGGAACATTGATGTTTCAAAATAAGTTGTTACTTTTCACTTTACTTATAGGTGAATGGGTTTAAAAAACATCACTCATTGTGCGCTGTATGTCCAGCTTTAATAATAACAGTAATAATAATAATAATCATCATTATCATTATCACCATCATTTTAATCAAAACCTTATCGTTTAAATCCATTTGCTCCTTACGAAACCAGGAAGCCAACGCCGAGGCAAACAAACAAACCTAACATGGACGAATTGACGCTGTTCTTGTAGAATTACTCACTCAAGTTTTCTTGTTGAATGTTGAACAGCAACGTGTGCATTTTTATCTGGTAAAGATGTTTGTGATTTTTTTTCTCCTAAAACGAGACTGAAGACGACATTCTCAACCGTTGCTGTGATTGGTCAAAACAAACATGCACAAGACGCCGCATGGTCCAATCAGCTTAAAGTATTGTACCTCCTTTCCCGAGCGGATCTGCCGAGTGAAGTTCCAGATTGATAATGTGAAGAACTCCCTTGAGTGAATCACAATAATCAATCTGGCTACCTCTATAGTGCCTCTGCAGTGAAACATAATCCATTTTGGATTCAAACAATGTTTCTCCAAAGTCAATAATTGACTATCGCTATCAACAGCCAGGAGAGCCTCACTCTAATTTTGTTTGAATTGGATATTATACAACCTTAGGGGCATTTGACTTAAAAGGGCTTCCATTATTATTAACCAAAAAAGTTATTGCTTTATTTTTTATTATGTTTAATTGTTACCATGACTCACATAATACTAAATTATATTCAAAATTTGTTCTGCCTTAACATGACTAATATAACAATCTATTATATTATTATTATTATTTGTATTACATGTATTAAATGGTGACAATGGGGAAAAACACAGTCGTTTTCTTGCTGTGACTCATCACTCGTCAGTGTGTCTGTGTTAAGAGCCGTAGGGAGGCGTGACTCTGTTCTCTCATAAAAAGTGGCTTGGACTGCACACCGTGCTCCTCAAAGTAAACACTCCCTTCTCCACCTTTCCATGTCAATATGTATTCTCATTTTGTACAGTATAATGAAGGCTGTGGTTGGTTCATCTTTTCACCGTGAAATGAATTTCAGATGTTAAACCCCCAAGAAGAATGAAAATAATTTGGTTTTCTTTCTACCACGGAACATGACGTTATTTTTTAATTTACTGTAGTGGTACTAAATGTAGTGTCCGGTTGTTTCCATCTACACCGCCCACCAGAGAGGAAGTATTCTTTACCAGCAAATATGCAGCGCTGGCTGAAGCTGCCTCGCTGGTTTATTTAAGGGCTTGCCGTTCAAAATAAAAACAAACTTCATCATGGTTGCTAAATTAAGTAAGTGCAAGTGAGCCATCTTCTTTTTCCCGACTGCTTTGTTAGCTCAACGTCTGCAGTTTGAGCCCTTAATGACAGCCTTTCACTCTTTGTAATGATGGCGGGAGCTTGTGCTGGCGAGCTCACGTGGTAGACCTTGTGTCTTCCAGAGGTCCGTTTATGCTCTGGTAGACATAGTTTGGGTCTCCAGGCGCTTGGGGCATTTGCCTTAATCCATCATGAGAAAAACAGTATTGTTAGTTATATTGTGGTTCGGCATAGTTGATGTGCGGTTCCTCGTCAAAGCCCCGACCACAGTCATCCTGAGATTGACAGGCAGTTAGATCAAGAAGTAGTCCTCCTTCTCTCAACCGAGACCGTAAATAGGACAACTGGTACGAAAAAACTGATAGACTCAACATGTGAATGCAGTCTAGTGACAGTCCAGCAGATGTAAACAAACACTCACAAGGTACCAAAGTTATTAAGTTGCTAACTGATTAGCTGCAGGAACGATGAAGTTGACAGTGATTCATCTTTCGCAAAATCACATTTTTCCCGCGGAACCTATTGACATAAAAGTCACCTGTCCATACTTTCTGTAAGGTCATATGACACTTTGGCCCTTGCCATCACTGTGTTAGCAGGGGAGTTGCTTGGCCATCATGCTGATAGCTGGGCCTTCTTGACATGATGAAAGATTCCTGTAGCAGTTGGAGGGGCTTCTTGTGGGGGTCACGAGTTGCATGTGACCTTGAAAAGTTGTATTTGCTATCACGCACCATTACGTTCCATTGTGTTCACCCTGTCTAACTACAACTAACTAGGTTTGTCATCTGCACTGTTGACTACCATTGCAAATTTGAGAACAATTTAAAAATATCCCCGACAATTAGAGCATTTGCGTCACATAGCGTCACATTTGCCCATTCCGTCCTCTGCGTTTTCTCAGGGCCATGTCCATTTTGTTAGCCTCAACAGGACTGCCGTAGCCACCTAGAACATGGTGTAAACTTAGCGTGACCCCTGGTAATGATGGGTGTTCACTCTACAGTGCTTTGAAACATTACATTAGTCAAATTCCTTACCGATGGCGCAATCATGCAATGGCGACAATGCATGGTGTCATACCAGGCTCTCTGCGTGAACTCTCCATGTGTAGTTAACATGTAGGAGAGTGGATTAATATGGATGCCTCTCTCCTCAGGCACACTTTGTCACAGATGTGTCAGGCCTCGTGGAGACTCTCATTGAGAAGCGCTCTCATGTGTCGAGGAGACTGCCTTGCTTTCACATGCACAGGAGCATGCATGCGCACAAACAAGCACAGAGTGAAGAGGGCATGGGTCAAGGCTACGTTTTTTGCATCTTGATTTTAACCCAGAGAAAGACACAGTTATTGATGTTGAAGCAAAGCTAAGCACACAAGGTCTTGCTTGCAAACAAGCAATACCCCACAACTTGACCTTATGTAATTGTGTAAAACACAACATGATCCAACATGTCTTAATCATGTTTTGCAAAGAAAACATGAAGGATCCAAAATATGTTGATTATCATCACTCTTTATTTTTAAATTTTTCTGAATTTTGTGAAAAACACTTTGCATTAATCTTCTTTCAGGAGTAAGACAATGGCCTAACAAAAACGTGACATGATTTGGTCCAAATCATTGTAATGGATCATGTACATTTTTCTCATTTTCTAATTTAATATTGCATGAAACTTAACTCTTTGACTGCCAAAAACGTTAAATAACGTTTAGTAAAATCCTACGGAGGAGCGCCAAAGACGTTAAAAGACGTTCACCAAGTTTTTTTTTTTTTTTTTGGGAAACGGGTGGAGGAAAGCCTTGGCCAGCTGTGCTGAAAGTATCAAGCAGATCTAGTTAGTATAATGACTATTTTTGGCCCCTAGATGGCAGCGATGACTCTCTTTGGACAAGATCGGGTAGGCGTCAGTAGTAAAAGTCGTGAGGCGGAGCTAGAGTGTTGACTCAACACTGTTGAGGGGACAATGGCTGAGAAAGCGAAAATGGCGACTGGTGGCAAGCAGCTCACGCTTGATCGTTTTTTTCAAAGAAGAGAAGCATCAACCAGTGCTAAAGAGCACATTGATGACGACGATGATGATGATGGTGACTCCGAGGTTGACGCCGAAGTTGAAAGCATTGACGCGGTGGCTATGATAACGTCATAAAGCCTCACCGGCTAGTGATGCTAACGCCGGAAAACGCGGAGCACAACCGAGCACTTCTGCTCAAGCGGACGTTCAATCGGACGACGAAGAGTGCCCCGAGTCCAATGCATATTCATCGGAGGAGTGGGTACAGTCTGATCACGGAGAAGCCACTGGTTATGGACTACGATGCCACCATGAATGGAGCGGATAAGATGGATCAGAACATCTCTTAACATCCGGTATAGGAACTGAAGGACATGAGGAAGCCAGACGTAACACCACCGTAACGTCACCGTATCATGATCCTGAGAGTAGACTTGATGGCAACATGGCCAAACACACACTGCAGTATATACTTGCTATTCCCCGGGGAAAAAAGCCAGCAAAAAAGTGTAGCGTCTGCAATCGCAGTGAAACTAATCTGTTGTGCAAATCCTGCTGCGTCTCCTTGCACGCAGGGGAGTGTTACAAAAAGAAAAACTGTATTTGAAACATCCACACAATTGTAAATAGTACCACGGTTGCACACATTTGTAAATAGTTTGCCAAATTGTTTTGTCAAATTGTTTTGTCAAATTGTTACACTGTTGAATGTAAATAAACGTATTTTGCTATCAAAAAACACTTTTTCATTGTTGGTGGTAGTGTTTTACACAAGTAAAGCACTATTTAGGTGTTTGTGGCATCATTCATCGAAAAAAAAAGGTGTCAAATTCACTAGAGTGCATGAAATAATATCGTTTCACAAAAAGCTTGATTTCTCCGTATTTTGTTTCAAAACAGAGCATTTGGGTGAAACTAACCATTTTCTATTGTTGATTACTGAAAAACGGAATAAGATAGAAACAAACTTTTTTTTCTGATGAAAGATGAGAGTCCAATCTTTCATTTGGTAGTATGTGTGTTTCCATAGTCCAAACACAAACTTTTCTGTGGATCTTGAAAGATCAGTCAAAATGCTTAAATCGGCTGGCACCCACGGCATCCCTTTTCTGAAAAGGTCTGGCAGTCAAAGAGTTAATGACAAATGCAAGCATGTGAAAGAGGTGGTGTATATAAACATGTACAAATTGATATGGAGCTAAATCTCATTTCAGAATTATGAGCATCTGGGACAGTGGTAGGGAACCCTGGTCCTCGAGAGCCGCTGTCCTGCCTGTTTTCCATGTCTCCCTCCATCAACACACCTGATTGATTACCAAGATCGTTATCAGGCTTCTACTGTGCTTGCTGATTAGCTGATCAGTTGAGTCAGCTGTGTTTGAGGAGAGAGACAAGGAAAACAGGCAGGACAGTGGCTCTCGAGGACCAGGGTTCCCGATCCCTAGGTCCTTTGTCACAAAATGTCAGCTGCCATATTATTTCACTTAACAAACAGTTGGGTCAAAAATAACCCAATTTGGGTAATAATAATAATGATAATAACAATAATAATAAAAAAAAAATCGACAGATCCGCTACTTAGGTCAATTTGACCCAACGTTTTTTGGTTGTTTTGTGTAAAACAATTAAACAAAAATCGGGTCGCTTTTTGTACAAAATAACCCAAAAATTGTATCAAATTGACAACGAGTCCTCCAACAATAACGACCATATTGGTCGTTTTACCATGCACCAAAATACGACGAAGTGTTACATATTGTAGTTCAGCCATGTTAAATTTACCCCCAAATTTTTTAATGGGAATTATACCCGGGTCGTCTGGTTGGAAAACAAACATCTACCTTACTGAGCTAACGGGTCGGTAATAATTAAAGTGTTTTTTTTAGTGTTCACATGGATGTCAATTTGTCTGACTAATGGTTGGGGTTAGGATGAGGCTTTCAGTGAGATTGTACAGTACACTTTATGTCTTTACATGAGACAAATGGTTAAGGTTAGGAAAAGGCACAGTGAGGTTGTAGACCGCTAGAAAACATGTAGTCAACACTAACAAAACATGTGGATAATACTAAAAGAATCACTGGCTAAATTGCTCAGTCAGATAAAGACTCGTCTTCGGACCGGACGTACCGTGTTTGAGTCTCGCCTTTGGATTTTTGCTCTATTTAACATGACTTGCTAAATTAAAATACGCAACACTTGGTCATATTTTGGCACTTTTTCAAAAACGACCTATGTGGTTGTATTTATTGGAGGACTGTCTTTAAATTGACCTAAATAGTTGATCAGTCCATTTTTTTTTTTTTTACAGAATTTGGGATATTTCAGACTTAACTGTTTTTGCAGTGTTCCATTAGTTTGTCCAGGTTGATACTCTACATTTTTATAAGAGATTATAAGCAGTGCTTGGCAAACGACACAATAATGAATAACAAATAAAAAGCGAACTGAATGCTGTCGTTCTCCACATTGTTTTAGTTTTGTCTTTTTGCTGCACTGCTTTGCTTGGTTCGAGTGCACCCAGTCTCTGATTTGTGTCCACTGAGTCTGAAAGTGCTGTGTCTTGGCTAATCAAACTACACAAATCGCCAGATCAGCTTCTTCTGCTTGATTGATCTTTTTACAGTTATCAAACAGCCATGCTTTAATTTGCTAATTACACCCTCTGATCCCTTAGTCGCCATCTGTTGTTTGATGCTTGCGTTTCTTGGCCTCACTGAGCGCGGTTTCAATTTCAAACTCGCTGTTTGTGCTGTCCCGGTTGAGTAACTCCAAAAGTGGTCCAGTCCAGACGAGGGTTGGCCAAGCAACCCCAGGGAAAGCCAAATGCTTTTGTCAGGTCTTAATGAAGATCGAAAGGTTTAACAACACAAACAATGAGTTGATTTGATTGTAATCGTTCTCCTTTAAATCCAGTTAGGAGCCTAAAGAGCACAGATGTGGGTTAGGGTGTTATGGATTACTGAGGTCAGTCATATACAACTAAATTATCCTCCCCAAAGATAATTAGTAGGCAACCTCCGGCATCTGCAAGGAAGCTTTCACACTCACGGTTGTTTATTCAATGGTCTCATCTGTTCATAGCTGTAGTTACGGCACCATTATGTTCTGTGAATAAAAGGTTCTGTGTATGCAAGCTGGGTCACTGGATCAGATGGAGATTGGTTGGTGTCTCATCATGGCTGAACACCACCAATATTCATTTAGAACCATTAGACTTTGCACAGATCTGATTGGTTGGATTGGATTGACAGATATTTTATGCAAAATCGGTAATTGGTAATGTCATAATTTGCAGATCAACCAGTGACGTCATTGATCAGATCTACAAAATAAGACATTACAACAAACACAATTATGTTCACTCCAGGGATGTTCTGTGCTGCCTTTGTTAATACAGCATATGCAGTCGACCCCCCCCCCCCCCCCCCAATTTTTTCCCAATATTTTTAATAATTAGTTTTTTTGGGGGTCGCGGATTTTTCACCCCCATCGAATGTTTGTCAGATATAGATTTTGGGATGATTTTTAGGAGTTTATCATTACTTTTTCCCAAAGCATTTCAACGAGCGTCAATTATACGATTAAATTTGGGCGATTAGTGGGCCTGGCTAGTTCCAATTCCCGTGAATAGTGTGGTCCAACTGAAAAGTACTTAAAGAAGTTGTTTAAATAGATTAGATATATTGGTTCTGATTGAACTGCTGATCGGTTATGTTTATTTTTTTTCGCTCGCTGATCGGATCTTCTCAAAAATCATGCCGGCACGTGACTTACCTACGTACCTATATGACATTTCTGTGTTGACACGTACAAGCAAATATGGAGTGCTGCACATCAAGCCGGTGAAGCTTTGGTGGAAATAAAATGCATAAAATAAATAAAATACTGGTGATGACGCTAAGCAGAATGTCAGCCTGGCTCCTTCCCCAGTGCGAAGTTGCTCCCCCCATTCCCTAGCTCGTGAGAGGGATGCACATGCCCGGTTAGTTCCACCCAGCAGTGTGCCGGCTTTTATTGAGCTTTCACTGGAGATTATTGTTGTTGAATTATGGAGGGCCTCCCGTTTGGACCCATCTGTGGCCGAAGCTCGAGGCAGCAGTGGTGGGCCTCCCTACAACTGCTGAGGTGTGACGTGCTACACATCCATCCTGGCCCCACCCCGTCTTTAGTTAAGTTTCAAACATCTGATGCTCTTAAGTCCTCCTTCGGATGGCAAAGCAAAACGCCATTTATAGTCATTTGCCTTTTGGCTGCATTTACAAGTACAGCGGCGAGTGTAAGAGAGACACATGAGACGTATGAGGGGGATCAGATGTGTGTTTGGGGGTAGGGGTGTCCTCCCTTTTCCATGTCGTTGCCTGTCTGCTCAACCCAGTCTCACTGCCCTCAGGATGCTGCATTCCTCACGTCCACCTAAGCCCAACTGACACCCCCCAAAATCACCCCAGCCCCCCACATGCAGCTGTCTGGCCCCGACAACCCCTCCCAGAGCCCATGCATGTGCTCAGTGAGGGGGGGACACACTAGGGTAGGAGACCCCCTAGAGACTGTAAACCATTTATGCATACATAAATGTTTGCACGCTTGTACACACACGCACAGACGTGCGCTTTAATGATGGCGTATGTGGGATGTACGCACTGTAGATTTAGATAACATATCAGTGACACATGATCAGCTGAATCAAAAGGAACAATGCAGATCAGGATAAATGCTTCCTCTTCACTCTCCATTTTTTTCAGAAATATGAAAAGAATGATGTTCCATTTTGACCTTACATGACCCACTTTACCCTGCCCCCATACCAGACAGCTAAAAAAAAAAAAAAAAAAAGCATATGGCAACTGCTGCCCTGAATTATCACCTTTGAGCCCTTTGTACAAATAATTATCTGGGGACAACAGTGGCACAGGCATCAAGCGTCCACATTTCATTTGTCTATAAAACTTTTACACTATTAGATATGCTGTGAAAAATAAATCATAGCTGCCCAGAATCTAGATTGTTGTCGCTTCTCTCTCAGCTGCCAGGAGACGAAAGCCCCCTGGTTTATTTTGGCATGACAATGGTTTCTTGTCATTCTCGCCATCTGCAGTTTTGTCTGACACATCATGCTATACTGTAGCTGTGGGAGGTTTTACAAACCATTCTAAAATATTTTGTATTACTACCAGTTAGAAATGAACACTAATTCAACAGTATCTGGGATTGTTTGTTAACGTGGGCGATGTTTACAACTACAACCAAGACTGCTGAAAAAATTTAGCGGTATAGTAAAGCATTTGTTTTGTGTTTATCAAGTCATTACCAATGTAGATGAACGAATGAGGATGAATTTGCGAAAAAATCATTTAGCCATTTGGCTATTCCGTGAATGGCTTTCTTCAAGCTTGAGATTGTCTTAATTGTTGCCAAGATTAAGGGTTATAGCGCCACCTGTTGCTTTGGCATGCACTTGACATACTGTAAATTGGTATGTGTGCAATTGTACACAAACTAATGAATCAATCTCAATATAGTTGCCCCATCAAAAAATATTAATCAGTTTGATGTTGATGATTTGTTGTTTCTTGGAATTTCATTAACTTGAATAGTTTGAGCTTTGGAGAGATTTCACGTCAACAAACAAATCTCTTTGAAAGAAACGCTACATTTACAGTACTGGGTTTATTCATACTGTATATTAGATTGAGTCCTCAAGTTACGTCGTACGCGACTTACGTCGTTTCGACTTTACGGCACCCTTAACTGGTCCGTATCACGTTAATAACCAAGCCATTTTAAAGTTATTTAAAGTTGTGTTGTTGTTACCTCCAGCAACGGACGTCCATCAGCAGGTCGACTCGCCATCAGGCGCGTCACATTTCCATGTTTATAGCTCCGCTCTGCCATCCGTCAGCAATGAATGTCTGTGCGGAAACACAAAATATATTTTTTCCGGGTCGCGCAAATATGTTTTATAAAATTACCTTACAAAATATTTTGATGTAAATATCGACTTTAACGGGGAAATCCGACTTAAGTCAAAATTCGGGTGACATCGCCAGCGTAGGACCGGAACTCCGCCGTAACGTGAGGACTCCCTGTATTTTTGTCTACTTTCATCCCACAATTCATTGCATCATACCCTCTTAAATTTACCACACCTTATTGAATCGAACCAGATTGAATAATTACACTTACATTACTCTAAAATGTACCATGCTGGAATCAATCGTATTGCAACTCATGTGTTGAGATACATATCGAATCATCTTTTGATTGATGAAGTCGGTCATGGTGAGTAATTGAAGTGTACCATAACGATGGAGGACTCCCTTCTGCCCCCAAAATGCTTTGTGTCTTTGTTCTAGCCCCTTTGTTGTTGTTTGTGTGCCATCTAGGGAAATGTGGTCCGCACAGAGAAGACAGCTAGCGTGCCATGAGCAGATATTCGCTTGCCTTTGACAAAAAATACATTTGATTACATTCGCTGACTCGGGCTTCAAGAGCAAGCGCTTGCGGCTCACTCGTGTTGAACTTTGACCTTTCCCTCGTAATAAAACCTCAGAGGAGGGTGCGCGTGTTTGTGTGTGTCTCGGCCGTCTGGCCCCTCGAAGACAGAAAAAAAAAACAACTCCCTGCGTCTGCCAAAAACCGTTAGCTAACTAAACAAGCGTCGTTGCTCCTCCTCTTCTGTCTCCTCATAGTCACTTCCCACATATGGACACAGTTACTTAGTCTTTTGTCATCAGGGGGACAAAGAAAGGGAAAGTTGGGAGGGGGGTAGGAAGATAATATTTTAATGTTGTACGTGCTGTGAAGCATTCTCAAACATTTGTGTGGTTTGTGTTACAAAAAAAAGAAAGGACAAGAAAAGAAAAGAAAAGTGATGACTTTTCCAGAAGTAGGTTTAAAGCCCATTTGTTGGGATAACAGGAAGCCACAGAGCTAAGGGGGATTTGATTCACACAACCTAAACACAGAGCCGTCTGGATGGAGTCTGTGGTCTTCCAGATGAAAAATAAAATAGTTTGACATGAGGCCCTTGTAGTTGGGTCCGGCTCGTGTTTGACAGTTCACTCAGCAAAAGAATCAGAATAAGCTGAATGTTCTTGAGTGAAAGCGTGAAAATAGATTAGCATGTCCGATTAGCAGGATGATCTCACCCGTAACGTGGTCATGATATGGGGTGCGAGAAAGACAAAATGACACCCGTAACGTGCATCTCTGTTGTATTTCACACTAGTTTCACACTTCTTTTTTTTTGGCAGTGGAACCTCACATTTTGGTTGTCCAGAAAGCCTGACAATTTGGAAACCGACTTTTGGAAGAAAACACAGCACAAAACGTATCACACAAAGTAGCACAAGCGCTTTGATGTTGAACCGTCATAATGTGTGATGTCTGGAGAGCTGTCAGCATATTACCGTCAATCTCCAGCTGAGTGAGCAGCTAAAGGATCAAATTTACAAATGCCTTTTACTTTCTCTTTGGATTTTTTATGATGCCCCTGATGAAGGCTAGCAGTGATGGGAAAGAGGAAACTAGTGATGGTGGGCTGTAAAATGAAATGAAATTTATTGTGATGTAAAGTTAGCTTTGCAACAAAAGTATCAGTACAATATGACTAAAGCAACAAAAAGACAAGCATTTACACTAATTTGTACTGAGAAAACGTCAATATTTGAAATTGGAGGTCGACCACCACCCCGAAAATGATTGTTCTTTTACCTTTAAGGTTATCGTGTAGTTTATCAACCCTTTAACTGCTCCCTCCATTGATTTAAAACTCTGGTTTACTTGAAGGAAGCAGTTAATCCCTCAGGTGATACGGGCATGAGTCAGTCAGGCTAGACAGCAGGAAAGATCATGTTCGCCCCTCTGAGAGTCTATCAGAGCACAGATAGTGTCTGTGAGCTGCACTGAGCACGTGGAGATGAGCTGTCACAACCTTTAGACTTTGACTATGGCGGTCGGTCAAGCCGTATGTTTGCCTCTTTTGTGTGCGTGTGCGTGTGTGTTTGCGATAACAGAAAATCAAAACACAGTGAACCAATTGAACAATTTATTTGTATCAGTTGTCGTCCAGTTTTTTGCTATTCTGCGCTGAGGGTTTGCTGGAGCCTATCCTACTTGACTTTGAACGAATGTCGGACTACATCCTGAATTGTATATATTTTTGAAAACAGGGACAATAACATTCTGTTATAATACATTAAAAAACATATATTAATACAAAAAAGAAATAGAATGTAAAGAAGTAAACAGTTTGTGCTTCATGATTTATTCGTTACTGGGGTTATCTAGTCATGCGGACACAGACAAAGAAGTGTTTCACTACTAAGTGATTCATTAATATTTGGATAAAGATCAAGAATTAATTATTACCTTATACTGTATGCCTGTTAGTACTATTATATTGTCTACTGGAGTTGATGCTCAGTTTGTGTTTGAATATTAGTTCATCTTAAAAAAATTCTTTAGAATACTGCCACATAGATGCTGTTTGTCAGTTGGTTGATGCCGTTTTGCATTGTTTGGTAGCATTAAGATAGTCTATAAGGCAAAGGGTAATTGGATTAAATTCAGTTTGACAGTAAATTTAGAACAGTTTGAAGCTGCTTTTTTAAATTGAATTTGAATTGAACCCTACCTACCAAACTGCTGCTTCTTGAAAAGTGGTTTGAGTTTACTACCACCATAACTTGAAGTCAAAGCCAAAAAATATGTAACCCCATCCAAGAGCCCACTACGTTTGGTTGGCAGATCGAAGTTAATTTAAAGTTAAACAATTAATTCTAATCCAGCTAACATGCCAAGATGGAAACAGGCAATAATGGAAATTGATTTATTTCAGCACATGCTCGCCTCAACAACAACGTCTGTACACTAGGAAGAACATACTGTACTGTACTGAGAACTGATAGCGCTGTTATGCATATTTGGTGATGTAGTATTGAAGACTCTTAAAAAAACTGTCACTTAGGAGAGTGTGGACATAGCCCACCTATGTTTGTAGTTTGAACATCAAGAAGGAAGCGGTTCAAATCCTTACAGTTCAGCCCTGAAGGCGCTTCCTGGTTTAATGTGAGAGCCACCCTCATTGCAAACACACTATGAGTACAACGTGCACTGTTTTCACAACTTTGATGTGTAATTTGTGTTACCCTGGGAAAACGTACCAATCGAGGATCCCATCAAATGATATCTCCTGCTGTGGTGCCTCTTGCACATCCACAGTCTTACCTCTCCACACACACACACATACACAGGCACAAGTTACTGACCGGCACTAATGCTCTAATGGCGCTGTCCTACATATTTGCTCCGCAAGTGTCTGTTGGCCACTTTTGGCTCAGCCGCCTCACGCTGGAGGCAGACTGGAAGGAGAGGGCAACAAGATGGGAGGAGAAGGTTGTCTCCAGGCTGAAACTTACTTCTCCTGCCTCGCTGCCACTCTAAGAATACACTATTCTATTTTTGTAAACTATTTAATTGCATTAACTTGCATAACAAGAAAGGCCGTGCCCTCCAAATGGCTAGTGGGCTGGATTTTATTTGAAGTTGACACTCAACATGTTTTTGTTAGTGACTAAAAGCTTTATCTTGAAGTTAAGGGAATGCCGAACTGGTATTTATTTATTTTGCTTGTACAGGCCAATTAAGGTTTTATGATGAAACCTGAATGATACATTTTCTATTTCAATTATTTGTCCGTCCGTCCGTCTTCTTCCGCTTATCCGGGGTCGGGTCGCGGGGGCAGCAGCTTTAGCAGGGAAGCCCAGACTTCCCTCTCCCCAGCCACTTCAGCCAGCTCATCCGACGGGACCCCAAGGCGTTCCCAGGACAGCCGAGAGACATAGTCTCTCCAGCGTGTCCTGGGTCGTCCCCGGGGCCTCCTGCCGGTAGGACATGCCCGGAACACCTCCCCAGGGAGGCGTCCAGGAGGCATCCGAACCAGATGCCCGAGCCACCTCAACTGGTTCCTCTCAACGTGGAGGAGCAGCGACTCGACGCTGAGTCCCTCTCGGATGACCGAGCTTCTCACCCTATCTCTAAGGGAGAGCCCGGCTACCCTGCGGAGGAAACTCATTTCGGCCGCTTGTATCCGGGATCTTGTTCTTTCGGTCACGACCCACAGCTCGTGACCATAGGTGAGGGTAGGAACGTAGATCGACCGGTAAATCGAGAGCTTCGCCTTTCGGCTCAGCTCCTTCTTCACCACAACGGACCGATACAGCGTCCGCATCACTGCAGACGCTGCACCGATCCGCCTGTCGATCTCCCGCTCTAACCTACCCTCACTCGTGAACAAGACCCCAAGATACTTGAACTCCTCCACTTGGGGCAGGACCTCCTCCCCGACCCGGAGAGGGCACTCCACCCTTTTCCGACTGAGGACCATGGTCTCGGATTTGGAGGTGCTAATCCTCATCCCAACCGCTTCACACTCGGCTGCGAACCGCTCCAGTGAGAGCTGGAGGTCACGGCTTGAAGAAGCCAACAGCACCACATCATCTGCAAAAAGCAGAGATGCAATGCTGAGGCCACCAAACCGGACCCCCTCAACGCCTCGGCTACGCCTAGAAATTCTGTCCATAAAAGTTATGAACAGAATCGGTGACAAAGGGCAACCTTGGCGGAGTCCAACCCTCACCGGAAACAAATTCGACTTACTGCCGGCAATGCGGACCAGACTCTGACATCGGTCGTACAGGGACCGAATGGCCCGTATCAGGGGGCTCGGTAACCCATACTCCCGAAGCACCCCCCACAGAACTCCCCGAGGTACACGGTCAAACGCCTTCTCCAAGTCCACAAAGCACATGTGGACTGGTTGGGCGAATTCCCACGCACCCTCGAGGATCCTGCTGAGGGTGTAGAGCTGGTCCACTGTTCCACGGCCGGGACGAAAACCACACTGCTCCTCCTGGATCCGAGATTCGACCTCCCGACGGACCCTCCTCTCCAGCACCCCTGAATAGACCTTACCTGGGAGGCTGAGGAGTGTGATCCCTCTAAAGTTGGAACACACCCTCCGGTCCCCCTTCTTAAAAAGGGGAACCACCACCCCGGTCTGCCAATCCAGAGGCACCGTCCCCGATGTCCACGCGATGCTGCAGAGACGTGTCAACCACGACAGCCCCACAACATCCAGAGCCTTCAGGAACTCCGGGCGGATCTCATCCACCCCCGAGGCCCTGCCACCGAGAAGCTTTCCAACCACCTCGGCGACTTCGACCCCAGAGATAGGGGAGCCCACTTCAGAGTCCCCAGACCCTGCTTCCTCAAAGGAAGGCGTGTTGGTGGAATTGAGGAGGTCTTCGAAGTACTCTCCCCACCGGTTCACGACGTCCCGAGTCGAGGTCAACAGCACTCCGTCTCCACTATACACAGTGTTAACGGTGCACTGCTTTCCTCTCCTGAGACGCCGGATGGTGGACCAGAATTTCCTCGAAGCCGTCCGGAAGTCGTTTTCCATGGCCCCACCGAACTCCTCCCATGCCCGAGTTTTTGCCTCAGCGACCGCCAAAGCCGCATTCCGCTTGGCCAGCCGGTACCCGTCAGCAGCCTCCGGAGTCCCACAGGCCAAAAAGGCCCGATAGGACTCCTTCTTCAGCTTGACGGCATCCCTTACCGCTGGTGTCCACCAGCGGGTTCGAGGATTGCCGCCACGACAGGCACCAACCACCTTACGGCCATAGCTCCGATCGGCCGCCTCAACAATTGAAGCGCGGAACATGGTCCACTCGGACTCAATGTCCCCCGCCTCCCCCGGGACAATGGAGAAGCTCTGCCGGAGATGGGCGTTGAAACTCTTTCTGACAGGGGATTCTGCCAGACGTTCCCAGCAGACCCTCACAGTACGTTTGGGCCTGCCTGGTCGGACCGGCATCTTACCCCGCCATCGGAGCCAACACACCACCAGGTGGTGATCAGTTGACAGCTCCGCCCCTCTCTTAACCCGAGTGTCCAACACATACGGCCGCAAGTCCGATGACACGACTACAAAGTCGATCATCGAACTACGGCCTAGGGTGTCCTGGTGCCAGGTGCACATATGGACACTCTTGTGCTTGAACATGGTGTTCGTTATGGACAGTCCGTGGCGAGCACAGAAGTCCAGTAACAAAACACCACTCGGGTTTCGATCGGGGGGGCCATTCCTCCCAATCACGCCCCTCCAGGTCTCACTGTCATTACCCACGTGAGCGTTGAAGTCCCCCAGTAGAACGAGGGAGTCTCCAGGGGGTGCGCTCTCCAGCACACCCTCCAAGGACTCCAGAAAGGGTGGGTACTCTGAGCTGCTGTTCGGTGCATAAGCACAAACAACAGTCATGACCCGTCCCCCCACCCGAAGGCGGAGGGAGGCTACCCTCTCATTCACCGGGGTAAACCCCAACGTACAGGCGGCTAGCTGGGGGGCAATGAGTATGCCCACACCTGCTCTGCGCCTCTCACCGTGGGCAACTCCAGAGTGGAAGAGGGTCCAGCCCCTCTCGAGAGGATTGGTACCAGAACCCAAGCCGTGTGTGGAGGTGAGTCCGACTATATCTAGTCGGAACTTCTCAGCCTCGCACACCAGTTCGAGCTCCTTCCCTGTCAGAGAGGTGACATTCCATGTCCCCAGAGCTAGCTTCAGTAGCCGGGGGTCAGACCGCCAAGGCCCCCGCCTTTGGCTGCCACCCAACTCACTGCGCACCCGACCCCTTTGGCCCCTTCCACCGGTGGTGAGCCCATGGGAAGGGGGACCCACGTTGCCTTTTCGGGCTGTGCCCGGCCGGTCCCCATGGGTATAGGCCCGGCCACCAGACGCTCGCCTTCGAGCCCCACCTCCAGGCCTAGCTCCAGAGGGGGGCCCCGGTGACCCGCGTCCGGGCAAGGGAAACGAAAATCCAATGTTTGTACTCATCATTGGGGTCGTTTGAGCCATGCTTTGTCTGGTCCCTCACCTAGGACCTGTTTGCCTTGGGTGGCCCTACCAGGGGCATGAAGCCCCGGACAACATAGCTCCCAGGCTCATTGGGACACGCAAACCCCTCCACCACGATAAGGTGATGACTCACGGAGGGGGTTCAATTATTTGACATGGCAAAAACTGTTCTGATCTAGTGCAATGAATTTTGTTCCACTGTAGAGGCTCCACTGTTTTTTTGTTTTTTTTTATCAGACAACAATGATAGGTTGCCTTCCAACAAAGGTGATTGACTCATGAGAGCCACCTTAGCTTATTCCCGGCTCCTGTCAGAACGTGACAGTACAGAACCGAGCTGAACCGAGGTGGGAGGCATCTTTGTGCGGGTTTCCATTCATCCACTTGCCCTTAAATCCTTCACTGCTCCCGTCTGCATGTGGAAGAGAGAAACAGACGCTTTGTGGTTTGATGGAGGTGGCTATTGACCCAGTGAGGCGATGAGGATGGAATACTAATAGACTTAATGGAATTAATGTGGCTGTCACCCTTGCTTGGTGGGCGGGGCTTTGAGCTCCTTACTGGCTGTCGGGCTGATGTTTTCTTTTTATTAACTGTTATTGTTACCTTTATATTCTGCATTTATTCATGTTGAGCGGCGTCCTACTGCTCGTCTCTTATAAACCGGCCCCATCTGCTTTGATAACGGCGCTTTGTTGCAAATGCCATTTGTTCATTCACTTATTGATTTATAAAGTGGCTGTGATCCATTTGTCTATTTTCTTCCTGCCGTCCTTGCACAAAAGCCAGGTTTGTGCATTGCACATGTGCACCACCTGTGTTGTCAGTCAGTGTTTGTGTGTGTTTGTGATTCGTCGCCCCAGGCAGACTGTGTGTGTGCGTGCACATGTGTGTGTCTGTGTGATTTTGACATTCAAAGCAGTGTATTTAGTGCCACCAAATTAGCATATTTAAACTGGTTTGCTCTATTCCTGCCAGAGAGAGGCTGGCATTAAATTCTGGCAAAAGATTGTTAAGCAATTTTAAAAAGCTTTAGCGGAGATTCATAGAGTAGCCAACTTGTACATTAACGACGGGAACACTCCTTATTCGGCTCAATCAGACTCTTTGGAGGCTCATCATCTGTCTGTGTTCCTCCACTGTGAATCAATTGTGAGATCATTAAAAAAATGATATGTCACATCACATATGAAAATCTCTGTTTTATTGGAAGATGTCCTGGCCTGTTTTGGGAGGGGCTTATTGTGTCGTTAGTCATTTGTCCACATTATTGTGAAATAATGCGTATAACCCTTTTGAAAAGTTGGACTCATTTAGGATAGGACACTTCATACTTTCAAATGGTCATATTTTGTCATATTTATAATAATGAGTTACATGTATAATTGATTAATCTTAAATTCTAACATTACTTTTCGCTCAAAGAATGAGCAATTCCATTGATCTACATTGCTTTGCCAATTGAATGGTTAAAATTCTATATTAGATGTGACATTATATAGTGAAGCACACAATCCGCAATAAGAACACGACTTGCATGACTTCTACGAACAAAAGGGCTTCACACATTGAGTTGTCTGTCTGTCTGTCTTTCAAAAGCAATGACATTCAGACTATCCAGTGATATCCATTTTCAGTTGGTTCCCCACTGATCATAATACTACAAGTTACCATGACAACCTCCGGAGGGGTTGGTCTGCTTTTTTGAAAGCGCGTTGAATGGGGTCAGACAATAAAACCTCCCCCCAATTGTGGCCTTGCAAAGGTCTGATTGGATAACCCCGGGCCCCCCCACAGTTCATCCCACTTTCTTGTCCCCTCTCACTGTGCTTTTGCTGGTTAGCAAGGTGAGAGGTTCACAGAGTGTTGTTTTTCTTATCTGAGTCTCATTGGGCTTATCATAGGGGGGGCAATTTCTCAGGGTGAGAGGCAAAAAGTTGTGACATCACCATCTATGGAGCTTTGTTGTGGTATGCATTAGACTAAGGGTAGTGCAGACATCAGCTTGTGTTACGCACATCTAATTTTGTTAAGGTGATGTAAATCTGGGTAAAGGTAGGGTTAAGGCGATCAGGTAACTGCCAATTCACACTGACTCCGGAACGGACGTGGTGCGTTTTTCCGTACGGCTACCATAAAGAATAGAAAGAATTTGAGTCTGCTTGTCAATTCACACCGGCTGCAGTGTGGCGCATATGCGGTGCAGAACGGATGCGGCACTGGGGAAGGTTTCCTTCCGCAAGCTTTTTATTTTTTCTGGGCGCCGCATGCAGATTTTCATGAAGCTGAAGAAATTACACGAGCCGGACAGGAAATTGATCCGTTACATTTCAAAATAAAACTTTGCAAACTTTTTGGGGGGAGGGAAGCTAGCTAACTACATAGCATGACTTGAGTCGGACATTTAATACAAAAAAAGAGCTCAGAATAAATTAAACATGACAAAATAACACTATTTAAACACAAAACGTACTTACCCATGGTAGAAGAGCCATGGTAGAAGTCACAAAAAAATGTGATGTCCAAAAGCACATCGATATGACAACAGGCAAGTGTGGCTATTGTTTACCAATAGGACTCTATATGCACGGTTGTTATTGCGTGAACTCAACTCTCCAGCAACAACCCTCATGATCTTGTGGTCTGGCAGGTGCAGATTTCCGGACACGGACAGCTCACGTAACGTACGCGGTGTGAATTGCAGTCCGTGCGGATGTCGTTTTGAAAACGCACCGCATCCGTTCCGCAGTCAGTGTGAATTGGGCGTAAGGCTTTGCTTTTTTCTTCTCACCTCTAGTTTATCTCGGGGGCACATTTAGGAACAGGTAAGGACCTTCCCCAAACTGTTCCAACAAACTTAAAAGCATTTTTTTTTTTAAATGCCTCAAGTATGAACGTTCAAAGGTAACTCAAAGGTCCAGTCCAATCCCTAACTGATTGATGAGTCGATAAAGAGTTACTGTGATCCCCCCACAGTCAGGACTGGGAAACCAAGAAATTGTCTGCACAAACGCCTATAGCACCAAAATAACTCATCAAAAATGTAACAGTGCGACAAAGGCACCAGGCATACATAAAATATATGGATTTGTTACATTCTTCAATACCACCCAGTTAAAAGGTATATTCTTTCTGCCTGGCTATGCACATTTCCCGCAGCAATCCTTTTTCCATCCATGTCCTTTGATCTTTCTAACTAGGAATATAGTGTAGAGGACATTTAAACACTTAAAGGAGCTGTCTTTTTATAAAAGATGACCTACATTAATCTAGACTTGATGAAGACATCATTGGCCGTCAAAGCCTTCAAGCGATCTAATGTTAATCAACCACTCACTCATCATCCATGGGAATTGTTTCTTAATAGTGATATCAACCACTAAATGAAAAACACTGTGACTTTATTGAAGATCATACAGGTATGACTAAAATATGCTTGTATTTCTTTTTTTGTACTAGTTTCCCATAGTAATAGTTTAATAATTCCCATTTTCCAAAATGCTTCGAGTGAGTTTTCTAGCTGTCTGCTAGAAATGAAAGTGTCCAATCATAATATAATGGATTGTATTCTAATCATAATGGCATCTATAATGCAAGGATATTGTTGACTTTATTTGATACAAATTGACATAGAACTGGATTATTGTAGAGCTTTAAATAATGCTTCCTCACCAAAACTTTGTATTTGTGTGAAGTGATTCAGTGTGGTATTTATTTTATTTATTTTATTTATACTGTACCACATGTCCTAAGACTGGATATTACAACCATATTGCGGTGTCATCTGTTTACACACAGTATAAAGTTGCTTCCCCATGGGGAGACTTTTGAATATTAAAGAGTAACTCCAGCCATCCCTTTTCCCTCCCCATGGACCTTCTTGGCCTGCGCCCATCACAAGCACATGGCCCTCTGGTAGGTGTTTGGAGCTAAATATAGACCTCATATGGTGCCTCGTTCTTCTGCTGCTGTGCTGTAATGTCTGTGTTTGGGCTGACTAGTATTCAGGCCTGATCTCACCCAAACATGGCCTCTTTGGTCTTTGCTTTCGACTTGAGGGGGTTTTAGAGGGGAGGGGGGAGCAAGGGAAGAGAAAGTGCTGATGTAATCATGTTTTAGGTTGTAAGTTACAGCAGTGACGGCAACATTACAGCACTCAAATGGAATTGAATGGCTTGTGGACATGATGTCGATGGCTGCTTGTCAAGCCTTGGTGAGACGTTCCAAAGGATGTTTGTCGAGGCGGTTTGGCTAACGTGCTTGAATGGTTGTCTCATAACTTGCAGCCCCTCCTTCTCCTGTAGTCTCGTGTAGAAGAATCCTCAAGTCAGTTTGTTATATTGATCTTTATATCGTGTTAACTTCATTCATTAATTTGCTTTCATCCAGAGATGGATTGTATCCATTCTAACTTTAAAAAATGATAGTTTTGGGGTACGGAGGAAACCGCACTACCTGTAGAAAATGTGGGCAGAATATGTTAAACTCCACACAAGAAAGCTTGAGCAGAGGTTCCAAACCAGAAACTCGACTGTGGCAAAAGTTAAATTTAATTGTATTTATTGATTTAGTTTCTAAAGCTTATCCTGTTAAGGGGAACATCCTGGACTCTTCACCAGTCAGTATTAAAACATTATTTTGATTGTAGTTTATTGCATAATCATATAAAGCTGGGCACACTTTGCGATTTTGGAAATGTTTTGAAATTCCTATACTCTTTATGTTCCATTTCATACGATTGCCAATTGTCAGTCTAATAGCAATACTAACACAATGTACATTCCTTATCATTGGTGTCATGATTTGCACCAATGACTCATCAACACTTTGCAGGGTGATCTAATCTTAAATTGTGTGTGATCAGTGACCATTGTCTGAACCATCTGATCATCCAACGATTGCCCAAGAACTGACAATCACACACCCCCTGCCTATAAACAGGCTTCATTTGTAAAGTGGGGGACACCGTTAAAGCCCTTTGAGTACCTAAAAGGCCAAAATATACTGCACTATATTAAAAAAGCCCATTTAGCCTTTTAAGATGATGTGTTCTGATACTGACGGAAATCAATACAACAAGTGAAAGGTCATCACATATGATTACTTGGTTACACAGTCTTGTCTTCCAATCTGGCTGGCGTTCATAAGCGAAAATGTAAAGTAGGTTAAAGACCGTGTGCATAAAGCTCAGAGGCAAATCAATAAGCTTTATGGTGGCTGGCCAAAAATATGAAGTAAATTACTTGGTATTGACCAAAGGTCATCTCAGTAGATGTAGTGGCGTTGGAATTTGTTAAGAAGAGAAATATGAAATAATACATAACAGTGGTTTTGTTAGTTAATAATTATTATTATTATTATTATTATTTTGCTAAAATGTTCTGTTTTAGTTTAGCTTTACAGTGGACAGCCAGCCTGGTCCTTAACCCCCAGGAATAGTAAAAAAAAAAAAAAAGGTTTTTGTTTTTGTTTGTCTTTTGGGGGGTGTAAAAAAACAAATAAATAAATAACCCAAGAGATTCTTCTAAAATTGGGATCGCTGTTTGTGTGTTTTTGTAGGTGTCTCTTCTTTGTTTAGTTATTCACTGTTCTCTTTTTGTCATTTGAAGAATTGTTGCTGTATGACAAAGGTAGAATAGGGATTATGCAACAACCCCTCACTCATTCTCGACAGGAGACCTGGAAAATTATGGTGATCATACAACGCATATCCGCATTTATTTTGGAAAGTGCCGGACGATGTTCGGAACTTCCCTTTCAAACGCAGGGCCGCACTTTTCAAAGTATAAACGCAGATATGCGTTTTATGATCACATCGGAACCCCATGTTTTAGTGCTGCTCAGTCAACACGGTTATTATTGTCAAGTCCCATATAGTGAAAGTGCCATTTTCCAGGTCTCCGATGTTTACTGCTGAGCGCTGGAAGTGAATCGTCTGGTTAGCTGTACGCTTCCGGCGTTAATGCATAACCCCATTGAAATGTTTTTGATGTATATTAAACAAAATGGTCAGATAGGTTTTGTAATTGTACATGGTAGAAGCACTCACTGTCTTCATCATTATTTGTTCTTCCTCTACCTTTCTGTCATTCATTCTCAACCTGAGATAACATTTGCAAAATCAAAAAAATATGGCAATTTTCCGATATTATATTATGCATTTATTTTTTTGTCTCCGGTTCATCACAAATGTGTCTTTTTTTATCTGAAAATTGAAAATTTTATAGAGAGTGAATTAAATCATTGAAGGTTTTCTAGGGTTGCACAAAGAAAAGGGCAAATAGATGTTTCTTGTATGCACTGTTATTCCCACTTTGCTGCCCTCAAATCCTTCTGACCTGTGTCCTTCACAAGCTTCAAGACATCACTCGCCTTTAAAAGTGAGACATTTTCCTCAGCTAAACCTCTTCTTTGGGATACTGTAAGTGTCGGACGTCCGTGAGCTGAGTGCGAAAAAAAAAAAAAAGAAGCAAAATATGTGTTCTTTTACATAGTCTAATCCAGTGCGTGGGATTGGGAAGATAAGGGAAATGTCTCTCATTTTGACACCTAAAATGGCTGAACTGGATTAGCACCGATGCAGGAGATACGGTTGCTGCCAGACGGACGAATGTGAATCTTTCTACTCGCATACTCTAGTGGAACTCAAACTCGAATACAATCCACTAAACGATGGTGCATGGTCAATTTCCTGATTGTTTGAAATTAGAATAGATGCATTGTTCTTCCTCTAACTTTCTGTCATTCATTCTCAACCTGAGATAAGATGATAAACTGATAGAGATAACCTGAGGTTCATCACAAATGTGTCTTGTTTATCTGAAAATTGAAAATTTTATAGGGAGCATTGAAGGTTTTCTAGGGTTGCGCAAAGAAAAGGGCAAATAGATGTTTCTTGTCTGCACTGTTATTCCCACTTTGCCGCCTTTGCTCTCTCCGGACTCTCATGTTTCTTCTTGTATCACCACGTAAAAGCCTCTCCAATGAGAAGCAGGCTAACATGTGACTTATGGGATCGTATCTTGTACTCCAGAAATGCTGTGCTGGTGCGAGGCATCACAGCACAATTCTACACCACATTCCCTACTGACGCACAAATTCTTCAACCTGACAGCGGTGATGGATTAGATGTGTTATCGAGACAGAGCGAAACTTCAAGGAAAAAGAAAGAAAGACACACAAGCGGCTGTAGTCTGTACTTATGTCCACCTAAAATCAAGAAATGCAATAATGACATTTCAGGGTATGTTTGTGTGTCGACAGAGACGGATCAGATGCTATGTAGTTAGTGTTTTGTGTTTTTAAGTGTTCATCAACACATATATTTATACCAATAAATGATCCTGCAACATGGGACAAAAATTGTATCTTCCACATTTTTTTTTATGTCAAAGGGTTGATGAAGTGTTTACATATATCTTAGGTATAAGACTGACGCCAGACAATCTACATGGCAATACATTGTGGTCCACTATGGCTAGAGATGGAAAAAAATACAGTATTTTATGAGAACCAGTGCACTGATATTTTTCCTAGGAATCGTTTGTTTGCTTGCCAAGTGATTCCGCTTATCGATTCCTCTTACGTATGAAACGTATGATGATATCAGGTGAAAGAATATAAAAACTTCAGTGTCCCCTTAATACAGAGGCATACAGATATATAGTTACATGTATGATCCATATATTGTATAAGTTTAAAACTCAAAATGTTAAGTTTTAATTAATTTTGACATGGGAAGTTTCTGGAAACGTCCCTAAGCATAAACTGTGAAACAGATGTTTAATATATGGCCCAAGGTGCTTGTGGTAGTTGAAGTCAAAGGTGAAATCAGTACCCATACAACACGCTGTCATCTGTCACTGTTTGTAGCTCCCAGCAGGGTGAACTGACAAGTTGCCTACCAGCTCCTCTCACAGTTTGATGCAAACCTTCAGTGGCATTGTCACACAAGCGCACACATGAAAGTCACTGCAGTTTAACCGCCCACCCTCCAGTTGAAAAAGTCCACTTTATCCAAAGCTGAGGTGTAAAATGAATCTTTAGTCCATTTTTGGAGTCTGACGTTTTTGGTTGGATCTATGTTAAGATTCCATAGGCCAGGGGTGCTCAAGTTTCCCTCTAATGATCAGATAATCAGCAAGCTTTGCAGAAGCCTGATAACGATCCTGATCATGAATCAGGTGTGTTAGTGGAGAGAAACATGGCAAACAGGCTGGATAGGGGCTCTCGAGGACCCAACTTGAGCACCCCTGCCATAGACTCAAGACAAACCATCTGGATCCAAGACCATAAACACTGGAGGCCATTTTGTACGATATTATATATTTGCTTAGTCACTTTATGTACAAGATAGCAACCTTGTATCCGAGTGAAAATACAGGCTCTCTAAAAATCTGTCACCATTGTATCACCTGTCAACCGGTTGTCAATCCAGCCGTCACATTCACTGTCTTTTGCTAAGACTCGACACAATTTCTACAGATAAATTGCTTGGAACTGCTTGGTGAGACACAGTTATTGTGATCGCCCTCAAATCCTTCTGACCTGTGTCCTTCACAAGCTTCAAGACATCACTCGCCTTTAAAAGTGAGACATTTTCCTCAGCTAAGCCTCTTCTTTGGGATACTGTAAGTGTCAGGTGTCCGTGCACTGAGAGCGAAAAAAATACAAAAGCAAAATCTGTGTTCTTTTACATACTCTTATCCAGTACGTGGGTTTGGGAAGATAAGGGAAATGTCTCTCATTTTGACACCTAAAATGGCTGAACTGGATTAGCACAGATGCAGGAGATACGGTTGCTGCCAGACGTGCGAATGTCAATCTTTCTATTCGCATACTCTAGTGGAACCCAAACTAGAATACAATCCACTAAACGATGGTGCATGGCCAATTTCCTGATTGTTTGAAATTAGAATAGATGCATTTTTGCTATTAGAAATGATGTCTGGTGGCATCATAAGACCTTTGTTAAGTGGAGAGAAAGCATTTTTTAAATTCTTTGAAAATAAAATGAAATCATCAAAACCATTAACTTTTAATGTGATGGAAACTATCCAGAGGAAAGTTACTGCTTAGCCTTGAAAGGTGAGTTTTTTCACAGACCAAATTTAGTTATTTTGTTTTATTTTGTTATTATTGTTGTGTGCTTATCCCCGACTCACCCTTTAGTTATGCTTTAAAAATATCCATATGCATACATACAGAGCCTTCCGTCCCTGCATATTTTTTTATCCAAGCCCTGAAATTAATTTGGACCAAATGTAGGAGTATAACCAGAATTGAATGATAGTGTAATGTAAAATAAATAAATACATCTTTGAGTTATTTAACAGCCTGACAGACCAGCGCAATTAAATTCTCTGAATAAGAACATTATTACTACTGCCTCCACAGTTGCCATGCTGGTTGTCAAAAAATTCACACTTCTTCACATTTGGATACCATCTTGAATTTAAAGCAACACCCTCTCGTGGTTTAATTGCTCAGTGGCATTTAGGCAATTTAAAACAGATCTATTTTGCACTGTAAGAGCAGAACCATAAGTTAATAAGTTGAATTTCTCTTCACATCATATTTTTAAAAAATTGCCAAAGTATAAACAAAACACTTAATAGTTTAGATGCTCACTGAGCTGAAGCCGCGCAATATACAGCATGTGGAGTGCTCATGGGTCATCGTGCACAGCATGCTGGGAGACATTATATGTTCCACTGCATGCAGTATATAACATCTGTACTATTCTAGGACAAATTGTAGGTTTTGTGTCTTTGCTTGACTAGTTTCCTGGTGTGAGGTGTCAGTGTTGAATGTCTGTGTTATTGTTTGATTGTGGGCAACCTTTTGTGGGTTGCACTCTGCGTTAGTAGCTAAAACCCGATGGCCGAGTACTTGCCTCCTTCAGACGGCTGTGTTGGTGTTGGCAGCCACCCGTGTCCACCAGCATCCACTTGCATAAACGCTAACCTCCCTCAAGGCCGAGGTGAGAAAATAGACTTTTCTAAATCGGAAAAGAAAACATTGCTTAAGGTAATAGTGAGCAGCTGTGGTTGTTAAAGCAGAAATATTCTTTACAAACGAGAGTGTCTACTCAGTCGAGCTGCAACATCAGCCAAGCGTCCCGAAAACGAATCAACACTTTATCATAAGTAATGAGAAAATTCTTAGAACGCTCAATCAGAGTCTCACATCTTCTCCACTGTGATTTACATTTGAATAAGGGGAATACATTTGCTTGCTGTAGGTTATTTTCTTTTTATCTGTGAGTGGCAGCCTCCACAATGCAAAATGCAGACATGCATTTAGAGCCAGCGCTACTTTGACTTTTATTTACTGCTTTCCACTCAGCAAATTGCTTCACACGGCGGGGGATTCACAGTCTGGCTCGCTGTTCAAAACGGGCAAGGGCAAAGGGAGTGGAAATGGAAAGTGAGAGAAGGCCAATCTGAATTGGAGTTTGGTCAGCCTTCAAACAGTTTTCCGGGTTGCTTACATGCTCCGATCAAAAGCACCCCTCTGGCTCTGGCGCCTGCAGCCACAAGGAGGGTGCCTCTGATGCATCTGCCATGCCAATCCTGCTGCCCATCCCATCGGCCCCCGACCACTTCTTGTCTTGCATACAACTGAATTTATCACAGTAATCAGTAATATCGCGACATTGCTGAAAAAAATGTCAACAGGACAACAACATATATAGATACACTGAGAGAATAACAATGTGTTTTACTTTGAATAACAAGAAACCATATGAACTTTTGGGGAGGAGAATTCGTCATCTCAAGCGCTTATTAACTCATTCGCTTCCAAAAATGTTTTTAATTTTAAATGTCTTAAGTGTCCCAAAGACGTATTTTGACGTTTTTTTTACGAGGGTGGCTTTGGGGGGTTTTGCTAGAGTATACAGAAAATTTTGATGGAGCCTCTCAACAGCACAAAACGGTTAAAGCAATAGTAGTTAGTAGTTATTACAAAAACGGCCAACAGGTGGCAGCAGAGTAGAAGAGATCAACCGGGGCCATGTTGCAAAAAAAACTCTTCCCCGGTGTTTTAAACAGATTTGTGAATAATGCTGAAACTTAGCTTTATTCTAATGGTAATTGCTGCAAAACGGAAACAGATAGAACGGGCTGTTCGGTCCCTGTACGACCGATGTAAGAGTTTGGTCCGCATTGCCGGCAGTAAGTTGAATTCATTTCTAGTGAGGGTTGGACTCCGCCAAGGTTGCACTTTGTCGCCGATTCTGTTCATAACTTTTATGGACAGAATTTCTCGGCGCAGCCCAGGCGTTGAAGGGGGTCCAGTTTGGTGGCCTCAGCATTGCATCTATGCTTTTTGCAGATGATGTGGTGCTGTTGGCTTCTTCAAGCCGTGAACTCCAACTCTCACTGGAGCGGTTCGCGGCCGAGTGTTGGCATGAAAATCAGCACTTCCAAATCTGAGACCATAGTCCTCAGTCGGAGGGTGGGTGGGGTGTAGTGCCCTCTCCGGGTCGGGGAGGAGATCCTGCCCCAAGTGGAGGAGTTCAATTATCTTGGGGTTTTGTTCACGAGTGAGGGTAGGTTGGAGCGGGAGATTGACAGGTGGATCGGTGTAGCGTCTGCAGTGATGGGAACTCTGTATCGGTCCGTTGTGGTAAAGAAGGAGCTGAGCCAAAAGGCAAAGCTCTTGATTTACTGGTCGATCTACGTTCCTACCCTCACCTATGGTCACGAGCTGTGGGTCGTGACCGAAAGAACAAGATCCCGGATACAAGCGGCCGAAATGAGTTTCCTCCGCAGGGTGTCCGGGCTCTCCCTTAGAGATAGGGTGAGAAGCTCGGTCATCCGGGAGGGACTCAGGGCCGAGCCGCTACTCCTCCGCGTTGAGAGGAACCAGTTGAGTTGGCTCAGGCATTCTGGTTCGGATGCCTCCTGGACGCCTCCCTGGAGAGGTGTTCCGGGCATGTCCCACCGGCGGGAGGCCCCGGGGATGACCCAGGACATGCTGGAGAGACTATGTCTCTCGGCTGGCCTGGGAATGCCTTGGGGTCCCGTCGGAGGAGCTGTCTGAAGTGACTGGGGAGAGGGAAGGCTGCCCCGGATAAGCGGTAGATGATGGATGGAGGGAGGGATGGATGGATGGAAATATTTTTTTCCTAATGAAAGAAGAGACTCTAATCTTTCTTTTGGTAGATTTCATGTTTTTATAGCAATAGAACACAATATTCTGTGGGCCTTGTAAAATCTGTCAAAATCCAGTAAAAACGGCCGGGAGCGAAAGGGATTGCTTCAGTGAAATTGGGTGGGAGTGAATGAGTTAATGTGTTAGACCATTGTCATACCTTTTCCTCCTCAACATGCATGAATGGACACAGACTTTGCTTGTGGTTTTCTCAGTGAGTCCACCTTCTTTGTTGTTTATGGGTTATGTGCAACCTTAGGGGGAACCAAACGTCCGCTTTTACTCAGACATCTCCACCTTTTACAGCTCGTCCGGGGCATCTGGTTGTAATTGTTTTTCACGGGACCAATTAGCATGTGTTGAATTTGACTGACGCTTTCCGCAACAAATGGGAGGCAGAGGTCACCGTCTTTTACCAACGTATGTGTCCTACGACATGAGTAACGGCCGATGACCCGGAAAAGAAGGCAAGTTGTGGTAAAACTTTTTTTGCTGCTGAAATGGGATGGTAGCAGAGATGTGGTCGTATTTGTTCATTTATCAAGCAATAAAGTTATGTTTTTTGTTTTATTCTCTACCCATACAGAAGAGACATATGTTAAAACTGTAATAATGTATGGCATCTTTGAGTAAACTTTGAGTATCATGTAAGTATCTCGAGGCCGGGCAGAAGGTCATCTTTTTTGGAAAGCACAGTCTGGTTACCCTATGCAACATGTCTTGCATCATGTGTAAACACCGAGCTAGCAATATGGCTCCATTGCTCTCACTTTCAGTCTCAGTTTCCAGTTTCCCTCCCCAAAAATGTGACTAGCTGCTTTTAGTGATGTTAAGCCTGCACTACTTTTGCAAAGGTTTTGTTATTTGGTGTAGAGCTGTCAAAATTAATTGAATAATCAACAGGTCATTGATTATCAGATTAATCAACAACTATTTTAATAATGGAGTAATTTTTTTATTTAAAATTGTCAAAATCCTATGATTTCAGCATATCAACAGTAATTGTTGTCTGATTTCTGTAGTCCTTTAAGAAAGAAGACTGATTAACTTCCGTGTTTAATCAAAATAAGACATTTGCAAACATCTGGGTTTTTACTTTGGAAAACAATGACCGATCTGGTAACATAGCACGACATCAATCCCCTTTTATTAATCACTATACAAATAATTAATGAACAGTGATCAGGAGAAACTATTATTTTGTAATATTCTTTAATGCAAAATTCAAATGAATCCAATTAGTCATGACGTATGGGCAACAGATTCATTGAAACACCAGTGTAAACAGACTTTACCACTGTTAGCAACAGTAAAAGTTCACCTTAGTATAGTTTTACTGCTTTGGATGTGAGTCAGCTCTCTTCGCCTAACTCCTGATTAAAAATCTTCTTGTGCAGCAAGTGAGGAATCCAATCAAAAGTAATCTCACAGTCGATGTGGTCAATAGAGGAGAAACATGATATTTTGTCCTTTTAGACTTTCTAGTGCTCTGTAACAGACACTGGCTAATGGCCGTAGTCTATGAGGATCATGGGGGATCACCCAGGAACAAGGTGGGTGGGTGGCTCTTTGGGGTTGTGTTCTACCAAAGCAGAGGAGTGACGCTGAAAAAAAAACAACCTTGACACCCAGCGTGTAAAATAAAGCCTAATGGGGCGGACAGGAGATGGTTTGAAGTGGCTGCAATGTGGCGTTAATGGAGATTTTTTATTTTTTATTTTTGGCAGCAGATTCACTTACACGGGTACTACAAGATGGTAGCATGGGAGTAAGGTGGTGTGGTTAAGAGAGCGTTTTGCACCGAATTATTTTTGGTCCAATGGTCCGGTAAACATTGGTTCCTCCTTTTCCATTTTCCCCTTGCATGCCTGTGTCGCCCACCCACAGGTGATCCCGCGGAACGGCTTCACATGCTACAAATGCGCCCGGCTCACGTGTGAGTTTCTGCGGCCGTTGATGTGTGTGCGTTTGTGTCTGTGTGGATGAAGCATTTGTTCCATAAATTACTGCAACTAAAAAAGATCAGCTTGGTTTTATGAACAGTAACTGGATGTGCGTGTGTGAATTGGCTAGTCAAAGTACCAGACAGTCCAAAAGTGTTGAAAGCTTTACTTCTCTCCAGTTTTATTCAAATTAAAGCATTCCATGAACAACAACCTTAAGGCTAGAAATAACAGTATGAATAAGATTAAAGCTTTGATTCCACAATAAATGGAAAATGTAAATTTAGTGCAGCTTGAAGCTTTGCTTAGTTTTAAATGCTAGAGGCTTTTCAAAGGGGAAACAATTATGATGTGAGTTGATGTAAAAATGTCACACAAAAGTAACCAGCATTTAATTTCATTTTATAATATTAATAATAATAATAATAATGATAATAATAAGAAGGAATGGGCGAGTACCAATACCAGGTATCAGTTTCGAGTCGATACCAATGCTCTTTTTAAGGTAGCGGTACTCTCGACGTAAGCGGATACCATTATCGGCCTCCCTCTTGTAGCCATTTTACGATCAGGGACTAAGAATTAGAAACTAAAAGAATAGAAAATTGCCAATAATTCCATGCATTTATTTTCAGGAAAAATGCTACATTGATCGTAATGTAGGTCTTATTTTAAAATGATCTATCATTGTTTTTTGGTGGGTAATTTTATGTATCAAAAGTACTAGTGGTATCGGTCTGAAAAAAGTGGTATTGGACGTCCATAATAATAATAATAATAATAATAATTGTAATAATGTAAAAATAATAATAATAGTAAGGGATCCAAGGACCAGCACCACCCTGAATCTATATCAATGCTTTCTTAAAATAATCGCCTAAGTCATTTTTTCAGATTTTTCAGGAAACACAAAAAATACCATTTGCAAAATGAGGAGATGATTTCAACAAAAAAAATATTTTTGCAAAACAAATGACCCAAATTTGGGCCGCAAGCGCTAGCTAGTGGGCCACAAGATAACTACAAATTTGCAGCGATGGGCCATGATGGCTGCGGGCTGTTCCTGTTGCCGAGGAGATGCTCAGTTACAATTTAGCTTCTTGCCACTACGTGGCGATCGAAGAAAATGCAAAAAATGTGCACAAGTGCAGTCCTGACTTGTGGAGTTTGGGTTAACGTTATCAAAAAAAGCATTGAAGCTTTCAAAACGTATGTGCCTTAATAGAAAATAAACTTTAAAAAAAAGAATGTCTGTTGAATTTTTCAAAAGAAAGGAATGTCCAACACCTTTAGAAAAAGTCTATCTTTTTCTAAAAGCTCTTCAAACTTTCAAAACCAGCTTCTGAAGAGACTACCCCACTAAAAAGTAGCAACTCTTTGCAACTCGATGGGTCCAACAGTGTCACGCTTTGCTGTTCTGAGATGGATTTCAAGAGGACTGACCCTTAATTTTAAAAAGTTTTCTTTTAACATTTTAATCTTTTAAACTGTAAGTGGAGTCAATTTAGTTATTAAACACAAACATAATAAAAGTCAACACAAATAATCATTTCTGAATGTGCCCTGGGACATTTTGTACAGGAAAAGTTGGGCCTCAAGGTCAAAAAGGTTTAGAACCCCTGATCTAGTTACTGCTTATCTTATTCAGACTCGTGCGGTTGTATGTGTGTATGAATGTGTGTGTGTGTGTGTGTGTGTGTGTATGAATGTGTGTGTGTGTGTGTGTGTGTGTGTGTGTGTGTAACTGATCAATTTCAAACGCACTTTGTGGAGGGAGAATGGTTGAAGGTCATGTGACCAGTGATCCTTGGTGGCTGCTTGGAAGGACACACATTTTTCATACTATTTCTACAATGTTTACACACTTTAGCCACGTTGGACATGCTTTATAGACAAGATGGTGCCCCCATGACCCCGCCCCATGGCCACAGTTCATACATATGAGATTGTCTTATAATTATGTTTTTTGTATATGATTACCCTTTTTTTTTTGTTATAGTGTTGGTATTTTTGACAGTTAGCAGACTACTGGTTAATGGAGTATTATAAACAGACTCCATTATTTGGCCCATGAACTTTTACATTTGTATGTGTATATTATTTTGGTACTGATGGTATTATTAATGATATGAGCCACTTGTCAGTTTTTAGAAAGGGCTATCAAGTGCTGGGATGCCGTTTACGCAAAGACAACAGCACAAAACCGCTCCCACCCTCCCGCTACATTTTCTCTTGACTGACTTACGACCTTGACTCTCCCCTGTGTGATGCTTTATTGAGAGTCGGCCTGCTTTCTGATGCTGTCAGCGTCTGAATAGATGGATGAACGTTCGGGCGGAGGGATGCTGGCGGCCATCGTCGAATGATAGAGTCATCAGCTTTCACGGGGGAGGGAAGGGCCGGTGATATTTCACATGACGAGACATCGCTTATGCATCGGGAACCTCGTGATGCCCTTTAAGATTTACATTCGTCCAACAAGTTTGGGAACTGTGCTGGCATTCGTTTACATGGGTCCAAGAGGGGGGGATTTATATGACATGGCTTTTCCCACTGTTTTTGTGGTAACTTAGCCTCTAGTTCCAAGTTTTATTGGGGGAGTCCATCATCCATCAGGCCGCTGGAAGACAAACAGAGCTAAGGTTTCTCAAAGGCCTAATAATATCAGCTAATAATTTAGTGGTAACCCCATCCTGCATTGCAGGGGTCAGCCAGTCACGTCCTCCCTGAGAGTAAATCACTAAAACAAAAAGTGAAATAGTTGAATGCACACCAAGCATAAAAATACCCCCCGATGCTCTTTCTTGACAAGATTTAAAGAGCGTTGACAGACTCTGCAAAGAGAGAGACAGTTCTTCCCCCACCATTTGCAATCTTTAGTTTCACTTTTGCAACAGAAGAAGAGAGAGCCCATTTCAAAAGCACACACAAACACGCACACACGTGCGCAAAACACAATCCAGGAGCTCTTACTTGGCAAGTGTTGATGCCTGTTGGGCTTTTGACAATGTGGAGTACTAATTAAGTAGATTAAATATTTCTTGGCACTTGCAAATAATCTTCTAATCAGTGCAATCAGCTAGGAATAAAACACATTTTCTTACAAGCCTGGCCTGTGTAGAAATGAAAAGTGGAATGAAATTTGCTTATTTGGTAATGTGGGCGATGTTAGCAAACAAGATTTGTAGATGTTTCTTCAGTGTAAAATACAGTACTTTATCGGGGTTCCTTCCATCGCTGGTGGTGTTCAGTGTAAACACTTTACAGTAACAAGTGTGCCGTAACACTGACTGGGTTGCCAGATTGACACGCATAACAAATAAAACTGCCTTATTGATTGCTTTCTTTCGTTCCTCCCTAAAAAGGAAAACTGTGTTAAAATGAAGATTTACAACTATAAACAATCGGACAAGTCATGCAGTTCAATTTTAAGTCAAGTCATATAGCAGAAAGACCCAAGTCAAGTCATTCCCAAGTTTTTGCCAAAGTCACAAGTCCTAAAAATGGCAACTTGAGTTTTCTCAAGTAAGTCATATTACTCTAATCCTCTATCTCTGCTTAATAGCTACAGGCTGAATCAGTATATACTACTTTTCATTCCTAATTGCAATTTTCTAAGCTTTTTAACAAAACCCTAGAAATCCTTGTTCAAGTTCAAAGAAAGAGCTCTTTAGTAGCTATTACTAGCTTTTGAAAGAAGTCAGACAATGCATTGATGAAGTACATCGTTTACACTTTTCAGGTCTATCAGTTACAACTATAATTAATAATAAACAAACAACGTCCTCATATTTTCCTGTTTATTGGTTTGTCAAGATGCCGTCTCTGTCCTTAACGCCTTGTTCTTTATCGTCTTTCTCCTCAGATTCGCATTGACGGCCCTCCTCATGGCGGTGTCCAGTACGAGACCGTGTCGATCATGAAGGACGGCAGCCCCATTCTCCGAGACATGGCGTTCTCCCTGGACCGCGCTCACCTCTACGTCATGTCTGAAAGACAAGTGAGTGGTGCAAACTTGCAGCGGCATTGCAGCCTTGCTTTGTGTGTCTTTGTTTGCTTTTTCATAAAAAAAGTGTGAGCAGTGAGAGTGCCTTGGCCTCCCTCGCGAGGGTGCCACCGACACCCTCTTGCTGGCTATAAATAATCTGGGTGGCACAGCAGGGGACATTGTGGCAGCATTTGATAATGAAGGCGAACAATGAGGGCAGGCAGGAAGAAAGAAATAGAGATGAGGAGACGAGTGATCAGAAAGAGAGAGAGAGAAAGAGAGAGAGGAAGCTGAAATGTGCGGCTGCTTGGCTGAGCCTGATGAGAGGAAGAGGGATGTGGGTAAAAGGGACAACTAGAGGTCGTCCATGTACTCGTCTTATCAAGTGACACAACATCATCAGGTGAAGAGCAACCCATCACTGATGTACTTGACTGACATAGTGGGAGGGGGACAGGTGGAGATGGACAACACAAGGCTGATTGAGCATACAAATGTTTACAATGTGTGTGTACTATGTGAGTGGTAATTCTTTAGCGTCAATTTGGCTCTATTTAGAGTAAATTTGACGATTTAGAGAGGGACCAAATAGACTCAGTTCTACAGTAGGCTAATATTTACACGTGAAAGAGAGTAAAATAAAGAATTGAGAAAAAATAAAGTCACTCAAGGGTTGAGGAACAAACACACGACCTTCAGTTTGGAAGACTGCCATACTACCACCTGAGATAGGCCCCTCCTACTGTTTGAGGAGACCAAAATTGTCTTTTTTGGTCATATATATATATATATATATATATATATATATATATATACACACACACACAGCAGGTGCTGCGTGGCTCAGGGCGTAGCTCGGCTGTCTCCCAAGCTGAAGGTCCATGAGTTTGTTCCTCAACCCCTGAGTGGCTTACATTTATTTATTTATTTATTTATTTATTCGTTTATCAATCCTTTATTTTACTCTCTTCCAAGTGTAAATATTACTCTAAAACGGAATCAATTTGATCCCACTTTAAATAGAGTCAAATTTCCTCTACATAAATTACTGTGTATTATTCATGTATTTGAATTGACCAGCACATCATCTTAATGTAGCAACCCGGTGCCCAGAGCTAACAGGTTAGCACATGGCAGTGGCACTTTTCACTTCCACTGCTTCATCATTTCCCGGGAGATAAGCAACTGACACAAATAGCTGTGGGGTGTGTGATTTGTTTTATTTCACACAAAAAAGATTTCACACTGTAAAAAACGCAGAGCTTTGTTTTCGTCAGTGTTTGCCTGCTGGGAGTATAAAAATATAACAGTGTCACAGTGAATCTCATCTGCAGCAGCTCGGCCGCAACCTGCGCCACTGCTGACTTGAACGAACAATTTTGCACCTCAAATCTCTTTGATACACGCATGCTGTAGAAACTCTGATGTATTGGTTTTTTCGGGCATGCAAGTTCAAAACGGTATGCTTGCAGTTGTTTTTTGCACATTTTTTGCAAATTACACGTGTGCCACTGCAGGGAAGGAGCAGTGAAAATGTGATGTTGGATAGAATGAATAAGAGCATGCGTTCTCCACACTGACAGCTAAGGACAGCTAATGTAATGAGACAGCTGGATTAGTGACAATGCAGGTATTTAATCTCAATAATTCATTTATTTAAGGTGACAAAAGTGACAGCAAAAGGGCGTGGTTCGAATGTGGCGCAAGCATGACCTTGTTAACACAACAGACATACAGCAGCAGTTTTATTGGTCCCTGTAAAGTGAAATTGTACATTTGTTTCGAAATACATTACAAAGATAACTGTTGAAAACGTCCAAACACTGAGAACTATGAACTGTAGAGATATAGGGTCCTATTTTTGTTGCGGTCAGCATATAAACAGGTGCATCTTCATTTCGGGGCAAGTCTAGTCAAGTCAAGTCTAGTGTTTGTGAATTCGGTAGACACACTGCACTTCGCCAACCAGTCAGCAGTCACATTATGGTAATCGCCGCACTGTGGCCAAAGATGGAACTTGGGCAGGCTTATACCTGCCTTAGTACGGTAAGTTCTTGTTGACTTCTTACTAGTGATGGGAAAAGGAAGCTTCATGAAGCTTCATGAAGCACTTGTGGTATTATGTTTGATTCCTCTAGATGGCACTCATAGATTAAATATGCAGTGGAAATTCAAACAATTTCCATTGCGTCTTTAAACCAAGAGTACCATCTAGAGCAGAGGTGGGCAATCTCGGTCCTCGAGGGCCGGAGTCCTGCAGGTTTTGTAGGTTTCTCACTTCCAACACAAGCTGATTCCAATCAACAGGATCGTTATCAGGCTTATGCAGAGCTTGCTGATGAGCTGATCATATATCAGCTGTGTTGGAGAAGGGCAACACGCAAAACCTGCAGGACTGCGGCCCTCGATGCCCACCTCTGATCTAGAGGAGTAAAAAATAAACAATCAAAGGTCTGCCTTGCTGTGTTTATCCTGTTCCAACTTCACTTCTTTACCATCTGCTATGTTGTGGGTCATTCTTCTCTGATTTCTCTCGTTCATCCAACGTGGCCAACGTCCACCTCCAGCGTTGGCTCCTTTCCAGTCACTGGCTTCGGTCATGACGTTGCCCGGTTCATCTGTGCAGCTCTTTAGCATCAGCTAGCCAACATAACAAAACACAGATCATGATAGACTAAAGAAACTGGAGAACAAAATCAAACAAAAAAACAAACAAACCATGACAAACGCAAACAAAACTTACCAAACCCAACCCAAACCATGACACAGTCTGCCTTCTGTCGACTGCTTTTAACTCCAACTCTCGAGGACCTTGAACAGGAGATGCAGGATAGAGCATGGATGAATTGATGTTAAAAGACTAGCATGGAAGTTGCTAACATTCCAGCAGTCTTATCAGAACGAGACAGAAGTTTTACACCTTCCCGTCAGCAGTTTCCTTCAATTTTTGCACCCCCCTCAACTCCCACCCCCACGTGTAACTTTTTAGGTTGCATTTCTGCATCGTCCAACACAAGTTTGTTTGCAGATCAGGCTTAGTTGTTTAACTTGTGGTTGAATGCATTCAAGTGAAGGTATATCCTGAAGGCGACACTGCGAGCATCACGGTGCAGGCTCAGCCATGAGGAAGTGTTGTAGCTGCATAAAAACTATCCAGCCATTCATGTGAACAAAACTGTCAAACTTCTGGTCCGATGAAGCCACATGTCCTCACGCTAGACCCCAAATGTTGGATTGAACTGCTGTGACCAAAGTGAATTCTGTCACTAAATAATTGGATTTGGCACAAACTATGCAACACTAATTCAGACGGGGGCTTGGTGTTCGGTGGGTTTGGTGAAAGGGCATCTCAGCAGTAACTACACTAGCATCCCTCCAATTAGTTAAGCTTGTCCATATCGCGACTCAAACCAAGATCTTCCCGTTCCAAATCACAAGTCTTTACAGACTAGCTATTGCTGCACTGTATGTGGCTTCTATGTTATCTTGGGAGAATTTGAGTTATTTTGTTGAGCATTTCACCTGCATTTCAACGTTATAAAGGTCATTAAAGGTGCAGACATTGCACTTCATACACCCAGCAGCATAACATTCGCACGGATTCCCCAAGCAAGACAAGTCTGACTCTGAAGTCTTTGAGTATTTACAAAATCCTTATTCCCGTTTACTCGGCAGATGAAACAAGCTTTTGATGTGGAGTCGCTAAGTGCGAGTGGTGTGAATGAGAAGCAATGTGTCATTAGCATTCATCACATAAACTCCCTCTGCCAGACTTGTTCTCCAGAAGCAGACGAGCGCACGCATAAAGTTCAGGCTTGTGTTCAAGGGTACCACTCAAGCATTGCGCCACACACATACATATATATATATTTAGAGAGAGAGAGTGAGAGTGTTTCGGAATGTATTTGGTTTTATTTGTGATTACATACGTTCTCAGGATCAGTTCTTACCCAAAGTTGTAAATGTAAAAGGACATCTGTCCTGTGACTGACCAGCGACAAAGTCAAGGTGACGTCTGTATAAATCAGCAAGGAGTGGCTCCAGCTCTCCCGTGACCACCTAAATGATATGTGAAATTGATGGATGAATCGATGGATTCACCAGGCAAAGCTTAGTGACATGATGGGTGATACTAATATGACCGACAAAACCTGGTCAGTTCTCTGATCCCAAATTTAGGACTGGTCAAGTCAAATGTCAGACAGCAGCACGAGAATTCTGGCATCCAGGACAACATCAATAGCACCATCATTTTTCCAAGCTGCACTGTGTGCATCTCAGAGCGAGCGAGGCCAAGTGCTTGCTGAGGGGAGGCGGCGTGAACAAAGCAGGGATGATATCAAACACGAAGCAGGACAGATTTTGGCTCCAGTTGCATTTCCTACTTGGAATAACAAAGAGGGTCTCTGTGCCCGGCACAGTGGGAAGGACTGGGTACAGAAAAAGAGAGAGAGAGCGGAAAAGAGAGACGGATATTTGCACTCTCTTCTCACACCTGCCTGTGTGCGCGTGTGTGTTGCGCCTCAACATCACACACCAACCACAAACCACATGGCCCTCTGTTTTCATTTGCATAGATACCGACAGTGTACTGGCTTGCACACATGCCGCCTCTTGTCACATTCACTATTCAAATAAGGACCAAGACCTTTTTTTTTTATCATCATGTACATGCAAATTTGACCCTTGCGTATCAGCTTTTTTACAATAACATGACCGACATGAAGAACTATAAACTGGTTATTAACTTAATGCTTAATGATTACAACAAATAATGCATATTTAAGCCATATTGTAAATACCAATTGATAGTAGCACATGATTAGTTTTGTCTTTGTCAAATGAAAAGCATGGATCATATAAATACTATACTGTACTCTTTTTTTTTTTTTTCAAACCGGCTTGCTAGCATTATTTTTTACTTTTGTCAACTCATGTAGCTTTCTGGCAATGCACTACACTTGCAGTCACGTCGATGTATTGGTGTTTAATAATCTTAATGGGTTAAAGCACTAGTTTTTTTAATGGATGTAAGACACTGACTGACTCTACTATGCTTTCTAATTTGATTATTAACCTTTTTTTAAGCAATTTATGAACTCTTATAACATATATTTAATACTCATTTGCACTAAAAAGGTACAATAGAGTTCAATATTAATTACCAGTGCGTCATAACACGGAAAAGATGGTTCTGACTGTCAAACAAACAGCATAAAGTACTGAAAAGGGGACTGAAAAGAGGGACAGTTTTAGTTGGATATAATGGAATTGTGGCTTTATGCTGATTTGCAGCCAGATAGCCAACAAGAGCCATGGCCACTGAAAATGGAAATGTTTGCATATTCAGTGTTTATACACAATTTGCTTGCAGTGTGTGGTGTTTAATCACACAGTTGCACTGCCAACAACTGGTTTGCCATTCAGATGGCTATATGAAATTTAGCTTTATTTATCACTTTGCATTGCGGACAGCGCAAGAATCACTCGGCTCTTTTGTGGTTCAACACAATGTGGCCTGTTGGGATAAATAGCTCGAGTTACTCTTGCTTGCTTTCTATCGGACTTTAGACTGTCAATATGTCTATGGTGTGTTTCGTTCCCTTTTGTGGCGCCTCTTCTGTGCTTTTATAGCTACTGGCAAATCACGCACGGTGGAGAATAATCAGTGAGTGTGTTAAGTGTCAGTTGCTTTGGTCAGCGGCCAGTGCGGCGAGCCAAGGCTGTGATGTATTATTCATGGAGAGATTTTACATCTGAAAGGATTCTGAAGTGATACACGCAGGATGGCCCACAAGGTTTTTGAAGCACATTGGTAATAAAACTTAGTGATCGGTGTGATATTTAAATTTTGCAATGTTTTAGAAAAGTTGTAGTCTTGGGTGTGGACTTGTAGCTGAATAATTGAAAGAAGGAGATAATGTAGAAAAATGTGTAGAAATATCATGTCTAGGGTCAAACTTTAAACCAAATAAAACCTTTAATAACTGCTAGTCTCTTTGTTTTAGAGCATTCTTTGAGAGCATCACAAATATCCCAATAAGTATGCCCACACTTTCTCTCTTCCTGTCATTGTGGGCAACTCCAAAGTGGAACTCCCTTGAGAGAACTGTTACGAGAGCCCGAGAACTGTGTATGGAAGCAAGCCCGACTGGAACTTCTTGACCTCACACCCCAGCTCAGACTCCTTACCTACCAGAGAGGTGACATTCCATATCCCGAGAACCACCTTCTATAGCTGGGGATAAGACCTTCATTTGGCTGCCACCCAGCTTATACTGCACATGACCTCTTGGTCCCTCCCACAGTTGGGGACCCGTGTTGCATCTTCGGGGGTGATGGGGGTGGGGGGTGGCTGGTGACCCACATCCCATTATTTTTGTTCATTGAGGGTTTTGGACCCTCACCTAGGACCTGTTTTCCAGGGTGGCCTGGGTAACCCTGCCAGTGGCATAAAGCCCCAGACAATTTAGCTTCTAGGATCATTGGGACGCACAAACCCCTCCACCGCAATAGAGTGACGGTTCAAGGAGGGGGTATGTTTATATAATTTTTTTTGCTGTGTATAATGGTGAAAGTGAAGACACACAGTAGACTTGTAATATAAACAGTTGCCACACTATAGGGTTGCTTATCCAAGTGTTGCTGTCAATCTCTTTAGCACACATTAAACCACCTCACCCTTTTCATGCTTCTTTCCTGACCAGGTTTTCATGAAATGCCGACATTCCCACTCAAAGATTATCAGAAAAGAAAGGACCATTTTTTCCCCCAACCATGGCAATTTCTCCCAGGTGCTCAGCTGTGAAATTTGAAATCCATGCATGATTTCTCCCTTTTTTCTTTTTTGGTTTAGCCATTTTGTATGAGGCTTCTTGTCAATCTGCTTCCTTTTCAAGATGCCCAGCCATTCTCACTATGTGGGTTCCCTTTATCGACTGTCCCTCCTCTCTGAACCCCCCCCCACTCATCACACACACACACACACACACACACAAACACACACACACGCACGCACGCACGCACACACCATAAGAGCTTTGTTTGGTCAGTGTGGGTAAATTGGAAGGAAATTGGTTCAGCAGTTACTAAGGTATGAGGAAATAGGATTCATTCACACATTATCCAGGATTATAGATAGCATAGCTCGTCATGTATGTATTAATGGCATCGAAACACACTTGTGTTCTGGGATACAATTCAAAATCAACAGGACGTTTCACTTACATGGAATAATTATCACTGAAAGTTTGAGGAAACTAGGCAAGGCAAGCTTATTTGTGTAGCACAGTTCCTACGCAAGGCAATTCAAAGGTCTTTACAGCTACATAAAATCGCCAGAAAAAAGATTAAATAATCCCATAAAAAGAAGCTAATCATAATTCAAATAAAATTGAGGATTACACATAGAGGTTTTAGCCTGGATTTGATCATTGTAAGAGTTGACGTTTGTATCACATGTTCCCGATTTTAGCAGCCTAAAACTGAAATTCAACTTCACCCAGTTTAATATTTACTCTAGGCACCAGGAGAAGACCACTCCCTGAGCTTCCCTGAGCCCAAGAATAAATAATTTAAATCACTAGAACATGTCAGAGATACTTTACTCGTACTTTGGCGCTACACCATGAAGTGATTTGGACACTAGCAGAACGGTTTTGAAGTTGAATCTCTCTCATTCACTGAGCGTCAGAAAGTAAGGCAAAGACCTGAGTACAGGTCTAATATGGTTGTTTTTCCTGATTCTAGTTGGTCCTCAAACAGCACCATTCTCAATGCACATCAACTGTCATAGAGGTTGTTTAAAAAGCCCAACGAGAAGACAATTGCAGTAGTCTAGCTTGCTGGAAACAAACACATGGCTTAATCTCCCCAAGTCAGATTTAGACACTATCCCTTTGATTTTGACATGTTTCTTAGATTTTAAAAAGCTATTGATGCTATTATTTTAATGTGGCTGTTAAAAGTCAGGTCTGAATTCAACATTACTCCCAGATTTGTAACTTGATTATTACGTTTTCAAGAGACAGTCTCAAGGTGACGAACTAATTGACAAGATGTGCAATCAATCAATCATATCATATCTTAAACCACTACAATGGTCAAGGGGGCCAAATAAGAAACCAGAGTACCACGACCTTCTTTCTTTGAAGCAAAACACCTTACCACAGATCCAGTAATCATTCACCAAAGAGAGAAGATGATTATCTCCTTGGCCTGTACTTGACTTCCAAAAAGCAAACTTTCAAACCAGCAATAACCCTGACCAAGGCTGGATTTACACTACATTGTTCAAGTGACACACATTTAATTGTTAGTATATTTGTGCCAATTGTCTTAGCAGTGTAACTAGAAAAAAATAATAATTAAATCTAATATCCTCAGAATCAAACCCGCTTCCAAACATTGTTTGAAAGCAGATGTACAGTATATTACATATCTGCCAATAAAGCTACAGTGTAAAAAGACATGGATACCTCATCAATGCGAGCCTAATGTCATTTAAATATGCCACTTGCTGACACCAGCGCCTGCCCAAATAACACAGAAACAACCACTGTAAATCAAACATTCTGCAGCAGCATAGACCATTAAACATGGTCTAAATATGGTACATTAGAGGTGCATGGATGATTAATAAGGGTAGATGGCAGCCAGCCGAGTAATGCCGAGGTTAGGTTACTCTTATTTAAACCAATGGGGGAAGGACTCAGTTTGGGTGAACTAAATATTATCTAATATATTTATTACTTATTTTATTGTTTACATCTGTGTTGCCTCTTCCCGGTGTTGACGGTTGTGCAGCTTGTTTCGTGTGTTCAGTGACTGTATGTAAAAACATTGGTATCAGATATGCATCACTTTTAAATACGAATAGCTGTCAAAAAATCTCATATGGGGGCTAAATTGTAAAATGTAAATCCAGCCCTTGATTCCATCTTTGGTCTACAAGCTGTAGTTTTTTTTTTTGCTTGACAACCATATCCTGTTTCAAAATCTCAAACCGGATTCAAGATTTAAACTAAAAGAGTCTACTTCTTTCGGGCCTGTCCTTGGTGCTCCTACAACAGACTGCCCTCTTCGGCTTGTGTTTGCCCCAGGGCAGTGTGGCTGGCTTTCAGCTGCCAGAGAGTGAACAAGCCCAAAGGCTTTGACCTTCGGCCTCTGTCACGTTCTGACAAAGAGTTTCAGTGAGCTTGACATCCCAAGACACACACACACACAAAAAAAGGAAGCAGTACTCGGGATGAAAAAGGTCGGCCAGTGGAATGTGAATTTCGTTGTAGTAGCGAGGGTCATAAGTTACTCTGGTACATGTTTGTCTTTCTAGTTCCCATGTTGTTTACATAAAGTTGCTCATGTGTGGCCACTGTATGACTGATGATTTATTTGACATTTTAACTCATTCACTGCCATTGACAGACATAGACGTCAAAGAGCCATTTTAACCGGAATGGTTAATATGAAAATCCTCTTTAAATACAATCAGAAAATTATTAATATCATTATATCAATCTCAAGCATATCTATTTTGACTCCCAGTATTGTTAGGTAAATCATATACTTCTGCAGCCATCCTGTTCACTTTACTTGGAGGAAAACTTTGGAACAACAGCAACTTCTGTACAACCTGTACAACTGTACAACCACAGTCATGGATTAATTTTTTTAACTAGTGCCACTTTTACACTGAACCTAATGGAACATATTGATGTATTGTATAGTATTAAAAAAACAACAATAAAAACAACGAACACACTACATTTGCGTATTTATCTAGCTTTTTCTGAGTGTGCCCTTTCCCCGACTTCAGTCTGGAAGGGACAAAAATCTCTGGGACAACAGGTCCTGGCTTTGATTGATAGTCCATCAGCTTGTAGCGTGCACACACTCCGCTTGGTGTCCGCGGCAGACGGGGGTCAGTAAATCAATCGTACTGCCGTTTCCTTGTCCAGGTGCTTTAAGATTGAGGGTGGTCTGCGAGATCCGTCGCAGTTTCGCTGACAGGCTCACTTGGTATTGACACTTGAACAAATTAGGACAAATCCCCCCGTCGATACGCTCATCCATTGTTATGGATGATGCCATTTGCCTTTTCATTATAATGAGGCCACTTTTTTTTTTTTTTTTGTTCTTCTGGGCAAACCCCGCTAGCCAAAGCCTTTTTGTGTACATTTATGTTGGCTGTTGTCTGAATGGACTTGAGGTTGGACCGGAAGGCTGCGGGTTCAAAGATCATTGGTGATGAGAATCAGTTTTCCTCCCAAAAAGTAAGACCATGTCAGTCTGCCCTGTTGGATATATTGTATGTAACTCACAGTAGCATGCTAAGCTAACATAGACTGAGCTAAATCTCGGTTCTGACCTAGCTTGAACTTGAACATGTGACAAAGTTAATTGGAGTTAGATAATTGAATGCTTTCACAAGTACCCTACTTAAACCCACAACGGTATTGGCAATACTGATATCAAGGTTTTGTCCTACTGTTTTGCTGCCATAATATTATCACTCAAGGTTCTGGATAAAGACCTTCATCTAACCCCTAATAAATTTGTATCACTCTGTTTAGACGTTAGTACTAAAAAAAAAATCTTGTTTTCTAAGTAACGCTAGATAAGTTGAACTGACTTTGAGAACTCCAAACTGGAAATGAAAGATTATTTCCAAATTTTGTTGTCATTCTCTTGCTTTCAGGTTTGTACAGGTACAATACTGTATGCCATTGCAATGTTACTGCATGTACAGTATGTGTTCATACATAAAGGTCAGGGGTTAAGGGAAGTTCGGCGTTAATTGAGCCTGTTCATCAAACCTAAGGGGGTCACCACAGGTTGGACGAGGTCACTTACACAGGCCCCCTCACTGATTCATTTTCATACAGCGTCTGTCCAGTCAAGCACCGCTTGTCATTTATCTCATGATGATCGATTCAAGCGTCCTTCCCCCTTTTGTGCGGGTCGCTGTCGTGTTGTGCAAGCTTGCATGTTGGCCTCTGCTCCCTGGGTGCCAGCCCATCAGACAAAGCCGCTTCATTTGCATGAGTAGGCATTGTTAATTGACTTAAGGCAGGATTAGTGCTAATCAGGTTTTCTACCCTGGAACCAGTGGCCAATCCTAACCTCATTAGCGAAGGTGAGCGCATCCCATCAGCCCCCCATCAGGCAGTTAATTGATAGAAACCTGAGCACCCAGTTCCCTGTTTGAAACTCATCTAACTCTCCATCTCAAGCATTCGCTTTCACTTTCCTTGTAAACTAGACAAGGTCAACAGAGAGAATGACTGCATCACTGGTCGAGGTAGCAGACTGCAAGGCCGACGGCATCATTCAGGCGGTGTGTTAGCAATGCTGTGTGGATTTGAAAGCCTGTGGACCATAGCCAGACTTTGTATATTAGCAAAACTGGAGGTGTTAACAAGACTGCAAGAGATAGCAAGATTGTGGGTGTCAATAAAAGAGACTTGGTGAGTAGAACCCGGTGTGCACTATAGTAGCGCTATGTAATAATAATAATGCATCAGATTTCTATAGCGCTTTTCTGGACACTTTACAATGGATACATTATTCGTGCACTCAAATATTCACACTGTGGTGGCGGTAAGCTACTTAAGTAGCTACAGCTGCCCTGGGGCAGGCTGACGGAAGCATGGCTGCCAGTGTACGCCTAAAGCTCCTCTGACCGCCACCAAACATTTGCACCTTTCAGACACCAGTGTGAATGGCACTGGAGGCAATGTGTGTGAAGTGTTTTGTCCAAGGACGCAATGACACATGACTTAGGGAGAGCGGGGATTGAACAACCAACCTTCCGGTTACTGAACGACAGTCTCTACCTCTTGAGCCAATGGAATGTAGTTGCCATATTAGCCACGTTTCTACCGTAGGAACTTCGGGGTAAATTTACGGGGCCAGCCCCGTGTGTCTGCAGGAGCCTTTCCAACCGGGCTACATTTACAAGAACTTACGGGGACGAGCGGAGGTCCTACTCAAGGGTAGGTACTCCGCCGGCCCGATAAACTCCCGATCGGGCTTTCGTGCTGATTGGTTAGAAATGATCTTACTGTCATGCGCAACAATGATGCATTCTTAAGTCTCTTCCACCAAAACAATTCTCTTCATAATCCTTTGCCTATTTCCGTTTCACTCATCTAGACGCCGTCTCCTCTCACTCAATCTATCCATCCACGCCAAGTACATTAAAAAAAGCAGAAAAAAACGGCAAGTTTTTCTCTTTCCTCGTTCAGATTTTTGCGGCGCCGTGCTTGGGTGACGTCACAGAAACCGTCGCAAGGCGATTATGTGTCGATCGAAACTCGTGAATTGCGAGTCAGCCTTTTCAAATTCTTCTTCTAAATGGCGTCTCCTCTCACTCAAACCATCCATCCACGCCAAGTACATAAAATAAAAAGCTGAGAAAAACAGCAACCACCTAAAGTTTTTCTCTTTCCTCGTGATTTTCGTCGCGCGGTGCTTGGGTGACGTCACGGGAGAAACCGTCGCACAGCGTTTACGTGTCGATCGGAACTTGTGTCGTCGCGAAATGGGTCGTACTCCGCAGTGGAGACACGGCCACAAGCGGGCCGGCTGAGAGGACGGTTCCTGTGAAAGTCCCTACCCCCCTCCCCATACCCGAACGTCCTGCGGTGGAACCGCGGCTATTGTGTACATGGTACCTTGTTTGTGTGTCACATATGTACTTGGCTGATCATGTTGAATATAGTTGTCATGTAGTGTAGTATGAGGCTATATTGTTGTGATGTACAGTATGTAAAATGATGCACAATGTGTAATATTTTTGTTGTTGTACTCTCTGCAATTGGCCTGTATTGTTATGTAGTTGGCCTATAGAAGTCTACTGTGCCTATGGTTATACAATGAACACTGCTGATGTATAATGGAATATGTTGTTAGAGAATAATGCATTATTCATTAGGTATACATTGTAGGACATTGCGTATTTGGTGTGTGCAGTATGTATTTTGCTTATAATGTGTTCTGTAGCTTGAAGTGTATTATGTAGTTGTTGCAGTAGTATGTCATTGCCATGTATTGTAGTTTCTGTGTGGCATAGTTTGTTGGTGAGTTGAGCAAAGTAGTATGTAGTTGATCTACTGTGTAGTATATAATTGGCATGTTTCTGATATTCTATATTAGCTTCATCATCATGTGTATCTGTGTGCACTTCTTCACTACCAGCACTGACCCCGAGGCGTTAGATCAGACATGCACACACGCACGCACACATGCGCACACTAGACTAACGTCCACCCAACACCCCCTTATTATGTCACCCAGCCATGTGACATAATAAGAGATAATGAGGGAAAGGATACCTGACGCTCAGACTGTATGACACTCTTGTTGTGTGTTACTATGGTGGCCGTGATTCACACACAATTGGCTATACTGTGTTGCTTGCTTACAGAATCGTAAGATTCCCAGCCTTGTGAATGCATTGAAGAGAGAAAATCATTGCATTTATAAGGAATGGTACTACTAATAATAATAATCATAATAATAATAATAATAACCTAGCTTGGATGTAGCCCTTACAACCATTATTGTTTGTTTTTATTAGTTAGGGATGGGCAAGTACAGATACCAGATATCGACTTTTATTTCAAGATATTAGTACTCGCCTCTTGTGGCCTTTTTACAATCAGGAACTAAAAATTAAAAATTAGAAGAATTGAAAATTGCCTCATTTCATGCAATTTGAAGGAAAATGCCATATTGGAATATATAGGTCTTTCTTTGTCATTGTTTTTTTAATTTTTTTTTATTAAAATTGTATGTATCAAAAGTACTAGTGGTATTGGTGCTTTGTATCGGTATCCAGGACTACTCAAGAGTCGAGTACTGTACTACCTGTACTGGTATCAATCTGAAAAAGGAGGTATTGAAAATCCCTGATAATAACAACAATAATAATAATATTATTATTAAGTGGAATGGACTGCTATTTAAATACTGCTTTTTTAGCTATTACAAGTGCTACTACTAAAAGTCCTACTACTATATTACTACTACTATTGCTACAAGTACTACATGCGTCTTTCCACCTTGCAAGAGTCAGCAGTCCCATTCAAAATTTCCACGGGAATTTTTCTAGTTATTATTATTATAATAGTTCAACACATTTTTAACATTTAAACATTATAGTCATTTGTCAGTGTTTTTGTTTCAGAGTATACAGCTGAATGTTCAATACATGTGTGTGTATACAGTATACAGTATGTGTACGTGTATACCCATTCCATGAAGCCATCCTGTCGCATTAATCAGCTTTATAAATAAGAGCTGTGAGCTACCTTCATGCACCCTCCTCTTTTAGTACCCTTAATTTCTGTCTGTCTGACTATTTAATGGCACTGTATTTTATTTTTTTTTCCCGTTACCATCTCCCACCCCTCCCTTCGCCTGTGCAGAATGGGGCTGACATTTATTGTGGGACTAATGGTGGCGTTTCACTGCTCCTAATTTTAGGCTTTAATTGCAATAATTATTTACAAGCCTAATTAGAGCTCATAGAGTCAGACAGACAGGAGCAGCTGAATGGACCATAACTGGATTGGGAAGGGGGTGCCGTTTGTCAGGCTTTCAGTGCTGAATTGTATGGTCATGTGATATTGCTTTTTGGTTGAGCTCATTTAGTTGTTTTTTTTATGCTAGCACGAGTAGTTAATATTTGTGTATTAGCAGTGATTGATTTATTCACACTACAGGGTATGCCGTTATAATCTTACAGTGGAAATAATAGAAATAGAAATAATCTGTCGGCATCATAGGATTGTTTATCAAATGAACAAGCAGTGTTTCAAATGGTCACAAAAATACTTTGTGATAAAATGAGTTATTAATAAACACTCATAACGGGATGACTGTGACGCTGGAGTATTGTTTTCAAATTCAACTTTTCCTTACACTCCTTTGTATGTTGAGCTATTGCATGACAATAATAAAGATGATTCAAATATCAAAATTTGGTGCGATTTTAGAGGCATATTTAGTCACATTTTGACTAGAGTCACTGTAGATGTATACATTGATAATAGTTGTTGCTATTATTAGTACTTTTAAATTATGAAGTGATAGCTATAAGTATGTCTGCTTCACTGTGCATGTATGATTCCTTCTGATTGGATCCTTTGTGTTTTATAGCAGACACCTTTTTTTTTTCTTCCATCCTAGAGAGAGAAACAAAGGCTTGAAAAACAGCTCTATATGTGTGGACATATTCATCGAGTTAACCTGATGCATTGTGTGTGCTGTTGGGCAATATAATCTCTGTGTCCTCTAGCGCCTCAGCCAACAGTTGTCTGGTTGACGGGCCACAATCTTTTCGTCTCCCCAACGGATCAACATGTGCCGTGTATGTATGTATTATTCCCTCTTTTCCGACCACGTCTTCTTCCTTTTTCTTCTCTCCTGTCAACACAGCATCCAGGGGGAGGTCTCAGTCCCACATTGCCGGTCTTCTCCCCCGTAGCTCCCTTTGGCAAAGCTGTCAGTGTGAGCTCCGGTGATGGATGTAGTGTCGCAGACTCTGTGTGTGTCTGCATCTTTCTCTGGTTCACTAGTTTTTTCTTTCACTTTTAGACTTTGTAGAAGATGTTGGAGTGTTTCACTGGGAGTTTCTGTCCATTTGTGAGGTCAGAGGCCACTGATGTTGGCCTGCTACCTTGAATTGCAGTTCCAGTTCTTTTTTTTCTCTTTTTTTTTACTTATCGTGTTTGCATCCTTTGTTTGTAGTGTGTGGTCTAAAAAGAAAGTCCTGGTTTTAGAAGTAAAGACATGAATAAATAATATGCACTAACAAACTTAACATTAAACATGTGTTTTGGGGAAACTCATTTTCCACCTCTCCCTAATCTCCATTTAGAGCGGAAGATTCTCTTCATTATAAATATTTCATAGACAAGCAGGTTTATTTACACTCACACTTAGCGCTTGTCCTTAATAGGATTGCAGGTGTGCCGGATCCCAACTGATCTTTGGCGAGAAAGGCGGGCTACACTCTGTACTGGTTGTCAGCCAATCGCAGGAAAGAGAAAGAGAAAAAAAAGATCACCTTCTAGCACATTCTCTGCATCCGCACAGCTTGTTCTATTGTCATCTCAAAATCGCTCACATCAGCCAACAGGAGGTGAATTAGTGTATTTCTCTGATATGTCGTGATCTAAAAGCCTTATAGGCCTGACTCCGTATGTTCCTGTGACAGAATCACAATACAGTTGCAATCAATGTATGTGATCAATCAAGAGCGGGAAAGCATCCCCGATGTTCTCTGAAAGTCTATCAATCACTGATGAGGGGGCGGCGTCTTTCTTGATATAATTCATGTACAGTACTGCAATGACATTGTCTTTTGTGAACCGGGAGAAAAACAGCTGCTTTTGAATACTTGTAGTCACACTGCAGGAGGATGTATCGATGGATGGATGGCGTACGGTCTATCTGTGCAATATTGCAGGAGGAATATTTGAAAGAACACAGGCCAGATAAGGCAGCATGTTGAAATATTACTCTTCTTCTTGACTTGTAAATCAGATATGTACAGCCACTAGGGTATCACCTTGTGGTAACAGATAGGCCCACAGAGCTGTGTGAGGGATTTGGGTCGGAAATCCAATGCAACAGCTCTAATGCGCCCTGAAAGGTGGGAGAACTCACAGATGAAGGACTTATTTATTCCAGTCGAAGCAAGTGGGGAGCAGTTAATTTGGCAGCGCCTGTCTGAGAGACACACACTCACGTGCACACAGTGCACACACCCACACAAAGCAGTTTGGGCACATTATGTTGATTCTCTTCTCCTGCCAAACAAAGACATGTAGGCTTTTTACTTCTCACCGCTGGAGATCAGTGGCTGCCTTCTTCTTCTTCTCACCCACAGAGATACTTTGCAGGCTGATCCAATCATCTCTATCCATAACTAGATATTATTTGTTTTAATCTACTCCATTGTATTAACCTGATGCTAACAATGTACAGTTAATAGGATTCCAAAGTGGCCTCTTCCTCTGGTCGTTGAATCGGTGGAGGCTGATGTCTGTGGATCTCATTCTGCTTCATCTATCCTTGCTTTCTTTCCTCAGTCTTTACTTTGGTCTCTTGAGGTCTCTCTAATTTGTTGGAATTGAGATGCTTTTGGGGTTGGTGAAAGATTCTGGTTGGTAACCCGGTGGGTGGGTAGTAGGTGATGTCTGGTCGGTGCTAGATTTCACTTTCCTTTCTTTTCGTTGATCCTTCCTCGGGTCTCCTGACAACCTCACGACTCTAGCTGGATTCTGAAGTATTCGGTTTAGGTGAACGATATTTGTAATAGGTTTTAGGTGAATTAATGAGTACACACTCACACGCACGCACACATGCATACACACACCAGCACATGCACATACAAAAAAAATTAAACGAGGGAAAAGAGAAAAAAGAGAAAAAAAAAGACTAAGAGCAATGCTGATGACATGTCAAATCGGTAAGATTGCAGAATGAATAATACTGAGCTTTCTCTCCAAAAATAAAAAAATAAAATTAAAATAAAAGGATTCCGAAGTGGTTATTGTCAGACAAATTTCATCGATGCACTCAAGATATTACTCCACACTTGCCGTGCTGATCTTTTCTTCGCACGTATATTAAAAAAAAAAAAAACAGCAGTAGATAATGTGGTTTGTTTATCTGCCTCGCAGTGACTTTGTATGTTCTCCCCATTTTCCCACATTCCAAAAGCATAGGGTGGATGGACGTCTTTAATATATTTTTATATGTGTCTTTACTCTGGTAGAGTTTTGCGATTGTCCATGGAGACTATCATCTGTGTGTAGTGTGTACGTCATTTACAGTTTGTTCAATACGTACACACACTATCAGACATAAGCGTCATCGAGGCCCTCTGTGGACGTTCCCCTCTGATCAATTCACTTGCTTGTTGACAGACATCCATAAGTGTACCAAGAGGACCCCTTATCCCTCACACACTTCCGCTATAGCACACACACTCTCACGCGTGTTGATGCGCGATGGCCTTGGCGGCTTCCTCATTAGCAGCCACATTGACAGTCGGGCATCCCGCCGAGAGAACGAGAGACACACACTGACAGACAGTCAAGAAATTCATCGAAATTCCGGTGTCAGGAGTTAACCCTCGCTGAGCCTAAGGCAAGCTGGAGGAAAATAATGTGTGACGGGCAAACTCTCAGTAAGTAAACAAAGTCATAAAACGCGTACAAGATATGATGTGATCTTGCTTGAATGTTGGTTGTCGTTGGATTTTACGCATGTTTTTGAGGCCTAACTAAACAACTAAAGTGTTTTATTGTAGGTTTTTAACTAGTATTGCCAATGGCCACCAGAATTGACAGTCATCCCAGTAACTCTACGACAGGTCATATTTGCCACATTAGTTTTATTTTGTTACGAGTGCCTTATTTAATTAGAAGAAGACAAGAAAACGTAGCTTTTCGATAAGTTGCTCAGTAAACAAAAGCACAGTTGAAGTACATCCTGATTCCCCGCTTGTCCAGAAAGAAGATGGACGACATAAATAATTGATACGCTCCTGTGTGCATCGACCGCTTTGACTTTTTTATACTCCACACTGCTTGATTCATTCACTCCATTGTTTTATACACTCTGTGTCTCCTCATCACTCGTTTGCTGACTTTCCCGTTTCCCCTGCTATGGTCTTCTATTCTGGACCTATTCTGTGTCCCCCAAGCCTCGACTGCCACTTGCAGCTTCGCTTGGCTCTCTGTGTCTCCCCATGGGCATCAACTTGTCTCATCTTGCTTACTTTCCTGTGTCTCCTCCCATTTGCTTTTCTCTGTCCCCCCCCCCGCAGCTCCTCCTACGTCTCCTCCTGTGTCTTCCCTTGCGTCTCCTCTATTTCTCTTTTGCATCTCTTCGTACGTCTTCTATTTCCCATCGTGCTTCTTTCTCGATATCTCCACCTGGGTCTGTGACTTCTCCTATTTCTCATTATTCGTCTGCACTAGTCCTCCTCTGTCTCATTTTTTGTAACCTCACTTTTCTCCCAATGAGCCTCCCTATATCTAATCTTTATATCATGTATATCCTTCCATCTCCTGTGTCTCTTATTCTGTATTCTCCATATTCTTTTCCTCAATCATTTATTTATTTATGTTGGCTTTAAAAAAAAATCAAAGTTAATTTGCATCGCATGTTTTAGGAGTGCTGACTTTTGTGTTAGTTTTGTGTGAAATTCTAATGTTGGACATGGGAAAAGAACAGAGTTTGAACCCGATGAGAGGAGACACTAATGAGTGCATATAGAAGTCAGCAGAACACATTGAACTGTATTATTACCCCTTTATATTCACTATAATGACTAGAGGGTCAGCATTAATGCGGGACGGTCCCTCGGGTTCAAGCGGCGGTCAGTGGGGCCGACGTCTGACCCCCTCTCCCTCTGTTACTCCCCATGAGTCCCCACAATTCTTGCTGTGCCAAGAGGAGGCACTACATTCTCAAGAGATGTTAGGTTGGAAGCCATTCAATACTTTCTAAATCCCTCCAAAACTTATTTGTGCTTGTTTTGCATCGAAATACATTTTTGGGGAGCTTGCCTTGAATGGAAAGAAAGTTGGGAAGGAAGGAATATGATGGGTTGGTGAAAGATGTAGTAAGATGGTTAGTTTGGATTGAAAACCACACAAAAAATCTTGCTGATGTTTCCACTCATATCCTGAAGCCTTGGCCAAATTCAATGAACAAAATCCGCATGTACTGTATGTCTGGTTACCCTTTGATTAGGTAGAGTAGAAAAAGACCAAAGTAGCTGGCAGTCACAATAGTGGTTTAAAAGCTCTCATTTCACCAACCATATCATTTTGAAATGCGGTCTCACATCAGTATGTGCTAGCTTAACCCTTTACAGGGCTCTCATAAATCAAAACCAAAAGGCAAATATGGATCAAAGGTACAGCACATGAGAAAAAAATGATCCCATATGAAACAATAGGGAGAAGTGTCTGTCATCATAAGCCATTTCAATCTGTCTGCATGCACTTCAAGCTACACTTTTACTGCTTCATGTTGAGCTGCAAGGCTGTACATCTGCTTAAGTGTACCAATTTGTTTCTCAGTATCGCGAAGGGTTACAGTCTGAATGGAGTTTGTCTATATGTGCCCTGTGATTGATTAGCAACCAATTCAGGGTGCACCCCACCTTTTCAAAAGGGGCTCCTTATACTAGTCGAGGTTTTCTGCAGGTACTCCTGCTTTCTCCCAAAAAAACATTCATGTTAGGTTCAATGGAAGACTCTCAATTGTCCATAGGTGGGAATGGGATTGTGGATGCTCGATTGTCTATATGTAATCATTGTAGCATTGCTAACATAACAAATCTTAAGGGAGACCTAACAAGTGTACTGTTTACCTTTGAATTCTCTAACCTTGTCTTTAGCCATGGCCATCCTACGCTGACTCCCCACACTGCAATTTAATAAGAGCTGAACACACACAAAAATCAATGTTGTATATTTTTTTAGACAAAATGTGTTTGTGTCAAACAGCTTGTCAGCGAGCCCCCTGACATCTACAACAGCAACACTGCGAAAGCACTTCCTTTTAGTGTGAAACAGAGCTGTCTGTGGGCAGGGAGACAGTTGAATTTCCGACCTCACGCTGAGTTTCTTTGTTATATTTTGGATCTTTATGTCCTGGTGTTCCGTAAATGACATTTTTACACATTTGCTCCCACAATGTGGCTTGGAAGCAAACATCCTTGTAGTTGTAGCAAAGCAAGGCACGGCGGACTCGGTGGACTCACACCACGTATGCCTGTTTTTGATTGGTATGAATCTCAAGGCCATTTTTCCTTGGACTGGCTACGACGTTTCCGAAGAACTTCTCATCACTCCTCCCAAGGCCAATCATTTCCCTTATCCAGTTTCATAAAGCTTACAAAGCATTGTGAAATGTTGGGTTCTAAAGCACACCTCACAAAATCAATAGCTTTGTAAAGCTTTTAGCTTGTAATGAGAAATTGCATTTAGTATCGTGACAATATGAAATTTTAGTCTTTTGCCTCAAAATAAAGACGTCAAATGATTTTTAGACTACATTGACTTAAGGAGCGTAGTGTTTTGGCTGTTGCTATGACAACACACTATAATCTACTTTGATAGTATATTGGTGGATTAGCCTGGACAACTCCCTTTTTGTATTTGCATGAGTACAATTTCATGCTTGTAATACATCTTTATACTTTGAATATACTGTAATAATATTCTCTACATCTGTAGTTTAATACTGATGGTGGGTCACTGACCCATTCTTTGGGGGGTCGCGCACAGCTAGTAAAAAATTACATATATTTGTGTTCAGATTTGTTTTTCCTTTTTTCCGAACAGTATTGAGGTGTAGCAAGTTCCCACATAGTTATTCTTTAAACAAATACAGTGCAGCTCAGACTTTAGCTAACAAACCTCATAGCTAGCAATATGCCTTTGGTGGTTGTAATTGTGATTAAAATGTAACATACTGTACATGTATTTTCAGAGGCTGTTTCTAAACAAAATAACTTATTTTTTTATTAATTTCTATAAAATGGGTTGCAACTTTGCAGCAATATTAAGATGCAGGTCCCAGGGTGACAACAGTTTGGAAATATGGCGATTTATTGTTGTTGTGTAACTGTGTTGTCATAATTAAGACTATATTTTTGGAAATCATAATGTCTTTTCTTTATGCTCAATATGGTCTGACTTCCCAGCACGGTGGTAAACTGGTTAGAACATCTGCCTCGCAATGGTTGTCGGTTCAAATCTGGGTTCCAACCTTCCTATGTGAAGCCCCCCTGTTGCCTGGTACTATGGTTTCCTCTCACATTCCAAAAACATGCTTGGTGCATACAGTAGGTTTATTGAAAACTGTAAATCGTCCGTTGGTGTAAATGGTTGTTAGTCTATTTTTGCCCTGCGTTTGACTAGTGACCAGTTTAGGGTGTACCCTGCCTCTCGCCCAAAAACAGCAAGGATAAGCTCTAGCATGCCAGTGACTCTAGTGATGATTAAGCGGTTCAGAGAATGAATGAACGAATGAATGAATGGATAGATAAATGAATGCATGATTGAATGGATGGATGGATAAATGAATGAATGAATGGTGTGTGTAACTGCTTGGTGTGTTGTATGTGGTAGTTTCTATAAGCAATAAGCACACGTAGGCTGCTACTGATCTTTAATGGAGATAAATCATTTGGGATGGCTCTCCAGTGACTTTCTTGCATTTCCCAGAAGGTTCAAAACTCTTAGCTCATCTTACGAGGCACCAACGAGATGCTCGCTAGCATGGCAGAGGGAGGATGTGTTGACATAAGGAGATTTGGTCATTGTCCTCTGGAATCTCAGTGGGCTAACAAGTGCAGATTAAAGCAGAAAATGCTGCCTTCAGGGGTCGTCGGGGACTTTAGGGCCCCTTAGATTTCTGAACTGGGAGTATTTGCTTTTCTTTTGTGCTTACGTCCTTTGCAAACACTCGCTGATACGCTCCAGCCTCACTCGCCTCTCTCTGCTGAAATGGTATTGTGTTGGTGATCGATGTTGCTCATTCCAGTGATGTAGCCTGGCTAGCCCTCATTAAAAATAGAGAGCGTGGGGCGAAGGAGTCGATGTGCATGTCTATACATCTTTAAAAGGAGGTAAAGGAGATCCCAAAGGTGGCAGCTGTTTTACTATGCACCACCGAGGGGTTTTGAAGGTTGGAGGTGCAGCGGCGTACGTGAGGGCTCGTTCCTGAGGTCAGAACCAGGACCGTTGCCTTGGAAACAACCCACAAAATACCTTCCTGCGCATTACTGCTGACAGTGGGATTTTTTTCTTCTTCTATTCGTCGCCTCATCACAGAGAGTCGCATCTGGCACCACATACAGCAGGTCTCCTCACAACAACAGAGCAATGGGACATTTCCACTTCACTCAGCCCTCCTTTATCCACCTTTATTCTCTCTGTCTCTTTCTTCTCCTTCTCGGCTGTCGCTGCTCGGCCATCCATCACTGAGCCGCGGCGGACGTTGGCCGGGTCTCACGGCAGCGGCATGGAGGGGCTGAAATGGAGCCATTTGTCTTCTGTCACAAAGACAGAGAAATAAATGAAAGCCTCTCTCTCAAAAGCACGTAGATTGTCAGTGCCACAGCAGAAACACCTTCATACCACTGGCGACACGCCTTCATTCTACGCTATCATGACAATATTATATAAACAGTTGTTGACAACAACAGACTTGGAATCTAGGGCTGGCACAAACTAATCTTTTTTAAATTGATTATACTATCAATGATATACCCCCAACTACTAAGGTAATGAATAACTTAAAAATCACCAATAAGGTAAGATATATTACATTACCGGCTCATAATCACAAGTGCACATTCCCGTGTTCCCTTCCTTTAAGTGATCCCAGTTCGGCTTAGCAGTAATGATATAAAACTTTTTTTTTTGAAGGTGACCCCGAACCCTGTACATTAGAATCATCATATTGCCTGAAGCGTCCATCAGCAACAAATGTCCATGTGGAAACACAGAAAGAGTCGAACTGCTTCCGTACGTTGTAAATATGGTTTAAAAGTTATTAGTTATAGTTTCGAGTCATTTTTTGTGTCAACCAGTTTTTGTGGCCAACTTAATATTTTAACAAGTTACTGACTTGTTTTACTCCCGGCTGTAATAAGATATTACATGGTGTTTCTGTGATTGATATTCTCAAGATTTGCCAAGTTATGGCAACTATCACTTTTCTATCAGTGATATACCAAAGTTACATTATAGACATGTTACAGAAGTCCTACACAGTTTTCTACAGTTTTTCCTGTTTAGGTTTACAAGTGAGCTAGCAAACCCAGAAACTCTGATTGTGAGGCTGTAATCAAATGCACCTCTGTTCCATCTGTGTTACAATGTCATGTCTTGAAATGTGGGTTTACCAACAACAGTAATGTTAGCACTCACGCTAACTTAAACACAGCATGACAAGTGTCCTAGCTGGAACATATGGGTTTGCCGTTGCAACAGCAGAGTCCCTGTCCACCTTATTAAAAGTCAATGAGGCATCCATCATAAGCTGTTTTTAACATAACAACACACAGTATTTCTTAACACATCCAAAGCTGCATTGACATTGCGTGAATAATCGAGGCCCATGCAGCCTGATCTTGAGCATGCTGTTGTTTTAACCCTTCTGTTGCCATTCACCACTATAGCCATGAAGTGGGACTACAGCTCTTATTATTATTATTTTTTTAAACTTAAGCTGTTAAGTTTTTTTTTAATTTTTAAGCTGTTATTGTGTTAGCATTAATTTGCTGGGATCGGAGGACTCTGTCATTAACAGTCCCCCGCAGGTCAGTGGAGGTGATGCAGGCCACTGCTGCATGTCTTCCCCAAAAACCAAGATGTGTGCAAAACAGGTTTTATGACACTGCACACACACACTTGAGAAGAGGCATCATTGTGCAGCCCTGCTGTGTTGAGTGACTGTAGCGTGTGCTGGGCAACAGCTGCTGTATCCCCCCCACACACACACCACCTCTCTCCCCACACTTACAGCAGTGCTGGCCCATGCTGCTCTCAGTACAATGCACTACACAGCAGTAAATACTCTTATTTTTCAACGCTCCTATTTATTTTTATGCAACACCCCACTGGTCATTTTGTGTTCCACTTGCACCTCTTCCACTCTCCAACAGCGGGCTCCTCACTTAGGAGTACTTTAAATAGGTTTTAGGTGAACTAATCAATACACACACACACACTCGCACGCACGCATGCACGTACACACGCACATACACATACTCACCCACATAAAAAAAAAAATGATGATGACATGTCAAATCGGTCAAATTACCGAATGAACAATACTGAGCTCTCCAGAAAAAAAGAAAGAAAAAGAAAAAAAGAAGTACTTTAAATATTGCATTAGCCCAAACACAACTAGCTTTTCAAGATAGATGGAAACATGTTTTCATGTTTATCTGCTGTCATACCAAAGAAAATCATATTTTTCATGGTCACCTGGTAAGAAATCAGTTTATTATTAGATAAATGATAACCAAACATGAGGCAGTCGAGTAAATGGAATGAATGGGCACAGCAAATTAGTTAGGAATTAGGAAAGACCCTTAAATGGATTTAAAATGAAGTTTATACAGGATTGTGTAATCATGTTGCAAGTATTCTAGGACAACACCAGTGGTCTTGCTAATTGGTTAGATAATCCTAACTAGACCAAGATGTGCATGAGTACAACCATTTTTGCTGCACCTTGCCAACCCGCCGACGGCCGTGTTCGTCATCAGTCACTGCCCCTGCCACTGATGTGACCGCGTCTGCAACTCATTACAACGCGCCACCTGTTTGTCCCCAAGCAAGTCCTCCTTGAGGTGATGGGGGGTTAGCCTAACAGGAGCGTCGGTGGCAGAGCCACAGCACAGTCTAGGGATTGTCCCGCAGTGTCAATGGCCCCCTTTGTCTCTCTCCCTCGACTATAGACCTCCCTCTAGTCTTGTCACTCTGTTGCTGTAGGGGTTCAGACAGGTGGGGGGTTATTGAGCCAGTGAGGAGCAAGGACTAAACAAAGAGCTGATATGATACAGTCTGGAAGAGTGTTCTTCACAGCAGCTGAGCCCAACGTTTTCCGTCAACCACATTTAATATGATATTGAGAAAGGGGCAACACAGTAGATAAGTACGTAGCCTTGTTGCCACAGACAAAGGTTGTGGATTTAAATATACAGTTCAGTATGTCAGCTCTGGTCTTTTGTATGTTGGATTCATTGAAGTCTCTAAATTGTATTACAGTGGGATGAAAAAGTATTTGGAGCCTTCTAAAATTATTATTTCTTTGCATAGGTCCCCTAATGTAATGTTGAAGATCATCAAATAAATGTAAAGATCATAAAAAGATAACCTGGTCTTTTTTTTTTTGGGGGGGGGGGGCTATTCAAAGCTACAACTACCTGTCCCTGTGTGGCAAAAAAGTGCTTGAATCCATGATTTTTCTGTGGCTAATCATATTTTTCAGTTAATTTCCACTGACCACACCCAAGCCTGTTTACCTCTAGACTTGCTAAATCATAAAATCACTTAAGTAGAACCTGTCTGGCCAAAAGATCCCAAAAAGCGCCAATAAAATGCCATGATACAAAGAAATTCAGGAATAGATGAGAAATAAAGTAATTGATATCTATAAGTCTGGTCTACTTATGGACTGACAAAACAAATGTTGTCGTTCTTGGGATGTATGTGTCTCGTTGTAATATGGTGTAAATGAAACACAGCATTTCAGAAAACAAACATCATTGCATCATACAATTGTGTAAACATGTTAAACGTGGTTGTGGTTGTGTCATGGTCATGGGCTGCTCTGCTAATTCAGGACCTGGATGACTTTCTATGATTGATTGAACCATGACTTCTGCTCTTAATCAGAGAATTCTGAGAGGAAATGTTTGGCCATCAGTTTGTGACCTTAAGTTGAAGCGCATGCGTGTTCTGCATCTCGACAACCAACAAAAATACATCAGCAAGTCAACTCTGAATGTCTTAAAAATATTTGTAGGTTATGGGGTTGCCTGGTCATCCTCAAAAACCCTCCATTTGCAGACATTGTTTTGGGCTTCAGCCAAAAGTAGTGACACACTCATGAAAGATTCAGCATTGTTTTTAATAAAATGTTTACGTCAACATGCAAGTTAGTTTTATTGAAACCTCTTAACCGTCTTTAAAAGAACAAAGCACATATTTTGCTCTCTTTGCGCTCTCACTTTATTCCAGGCCAAAAAGATCAGCACAATTCATATCACACGGTTGGCTTTGTGCACATGATTCCAAAAACACTCCAATTACTATTTTCACCCGTTCATTCGACCCATCGTCAATTGCAGAGGAGCGGCTCGTGAGCTATTGATCGTGGCTGCACTCTGTCAGAGCTTGTTGTCATTAGCCAGCGAGGCAATAGAGGAAAGTCAGACAGGAGTGAGATGTTAATCTGACTCTGAAAAATCTCCTTTCCATCATTTTTATCTAAAGTGGTGTCACAGTGTTCTCTAGTATGAAGAACATCTTGTATGACTCTTAAACATGCCCACTGACAACTTGATGGCTGTCTTGCTTTTGTGTTCTCACATCCTAACTCTTCTAAAAAGACAGTTTTGTGTGTGTTTTTTTTAAGTTGGGCCGTACACTGCCTCTACCTTTGTTGGACAGATGCTGTGGTCCAGACCAAAGCCAAGTGATGGCATGAGAAGCCTCTCTCGTGAGGCCAACTGATCCCAGCTGCTCACTGCTGGTTCTCTGGCTGGCCATCAAGGCAACAGTTGCCTGCTAGTTGACAGCGACATACATACAAGCGGTAGCCAAACCATTCATATTATTCACTGAAAGAACGAATCAACAGCAAATACATCATTTCAGTTGGGGAAATAACCACGTCATCATATCTGAATGATGCTAACGACTGTTGTAATGTTGTTGTTTGTACAGGCATCAGATCGTTCATCGAGTTCTGATTGGGAAGAATGTTGTTGTGAATTATGAATGAGGTTAACATTAGGTTATGTGTCACTACTCGCCAGAGACAGCAGAGGGCTCACATCAGTCAAGCCCAGCTTGTTTGCTTGTGATGATTATTTTAATCTGCGGACTTTCTAAACAATGAATAAGTAGATGCGACTTGATTTTTACTTGACTTGATTAGTTAAATGTAAGGTTTACCTCGAAGCGTCAGACTATTGTCTTTCTGCTTTGTTTTTACATTTCTTCAGATTATGTTCCAATAGTTTTTGTTGGTTGGTTTGTTCGTTATCAGGCTTGTGCAAAAACTGGACAACCATTAAAAAAAAAATCTTTTTGGTGTATATCTTGACATAAACGTGAATACAGCAATTTATTTTGCTTAGTGCAAGCCCGTCAGCGTTCATAACTGTCAGTACACAGACTAATGTAGGAAAAATCGACTCAAATACTGTGTATCAACTCGAAAAAGGACGTTTTTCCCATTGCTCTTTGCTAGCTCAAATGCACATCCTTCGTCAAGTATTTCCATGTTTGCTAAGATTGCTTAGTCCAATTATGGCTCTGCCCTTTGCTTCTAGGTGACCCAAGTTCCCATCGAGTCATGTGAGCAGTACGGGACGTGTGGCGAGTGCCTGAGCTCCGGGGACCCGCACTGCGGCTGGTGTGTGCTGCACAACATGTAAGTCACAAACATGCACATAGAGACAAAGACCAATTTAAATCTGAATAAAGAGGAAATGAGACCACTTGTGCATTATTTCCACACTTTCGTTGGCTGTGGAATCAATATGACCAAATAAGGCACTGAACGGCGAAGTACAGAGTGACACCCAATGGTTCTGAGATGTAATTACATCGCATGCACAGGTAGAGAAGGGAGAAAATGAATGCCTCCATTTGTTGTAAATGGAAATGAGCTTGATGAAATGACATCTTGAAGCGGTGAGGACAGAAGTTGAATGTGGCACAGTCCTGAAAAAGTTGGAAAAACCTTCCTATCTTGTCTGTTCTTTGTTTCTTGAGCAAGCAGTCATCAGTCGGAGTTGTTTGTCAGCTGTCACATCTTGAATCCCCCACCTTAAAGTACTCCTTTTTTAGGGATGCAAAAGCAGCCCCTCTCTCTAAAGAAATAAGCGAATATTTGTGTCAGAGCATGTCTGCAATCATCATTATCACGATGGCGGCACCAAAGTGCACTTAAAGTAATTTGCATCACTCAAAAGCCGGGACAGGACAAATAATTGCCTAGCGACAAGGTAATTCAACATGTGCCTGCATAGGTGGGAAGAGGGAAGGGGGGTCATGGGCTGAGAAGCTCTGTAGTCATTGCTGTCTGCGTGCCTTCACGTGGAGATCATTTAGCACCACATTAGCTTGCGCGCTTGCATGTTAATCATATGCTTTTGTGTGGTTGAGGGATGGGATGAAGCCATAGAGGAACTGAGGTAGTGCTTTTGAAAGAAGGTGGAACAAAATTACACCATTCTGGTCACATGGCAGTGAAAAAACAGGCAAGTGTCCTGGTGATATTATGTGCCACATTTGCACTAATAGACGTTTAAGACACCATCCACTTAAATGAATAAATAGGTGGTGCTATATGACAAATGCCACCATGTGACAGAAAATATAAGAGCTGTCAAGTTCAGCACGTTCCGGAGTATAAATCTGCTTAACTTTTCATCATTGACCCAAAAAGAAGTAGGGTTTGGAAAAAAACAATAAAAACAAAAGATAAATCTGAACCTTTGGCCTTAATATAATGTACGATACAGGTCACCAACCTTTTTAAAACGAACAAAGTGTCTTCAGCAAAGAAAGTGTGTCACTATTCCTGTATGCCTGACTGATGTGCTATTTTGTCAACTTTCGGCTGGTTTGTGCAACCTTGGCTTTATTTGTGATTGCTTGCCTTAGCAGTGCCATGGTCAGCACTTTTCTTACACTTGCCATTAGCCAAGATGGTGCATGTTTCACTGGGCAGATGCCCCAGCTTGAATTTGTTGGAGGTCTTTCTGAAACCTGGTATGAGTTATGGGAAAAGATTCTTCTAATCTGAGTGCAAAATTTAGATTTGAGGGAGTAATGTAAACAAAATTTTAACAAACACGGAAGTGTGTCTGTTTGAATGTTTGTAAGTTGAATGTTATTCAGTATAACAATTGTGAGTCTCCGGCCTTAAACCAGATATCTGTCATAGTGCCAGACTGACAATACAAAGAAGACAGAATAGTAGTAGTAGAAGAAGAAATAGGTGCTAACTGTTATCTGGTACTTTGCAGTTTGTAAGGTGTTCTTGTCATTTTTATTGGGATAAATTCCTTGGGAAATAAGTTACCCCAACATTCCTCTAAATGTGTCCGGGCAAACAGCCCAAGCTTCAGGTCGCTTTACATTGTCCATCGTTCCGTTCTATGTCACAATCTGTAGGAGTCTGCAACTTGGCTGGAATTGGTTTTGATCACACATTTAAGGATTCGCTAAACTTACTGCTGGCATGGGTGTATCCCGCTCAAGAAAGTTACTACAAAAACAGCACTAGGAGGAATTCGAAACAAGTCTGTTTATACATATTTACCTTCCATTTAAATCACTATGTTGTATGAAATATAAAATACGTATTGGCTAGAATTTCTTTTTTTTTGCCATCTGGTGGATTTTGTCAGGGTGCCGCTCTCTCCCCCTAAGGCAGTTGCCACTAGAACTGAGAGTGATGATTTTAAAGTGGTCAAGCAGCTGTGGACTGCTAAAAGCTGTCTGTCTTATTAGCATGTGCGTGTGTGTGTGTGTGTGCGTGCGCGTGTGTGTGTGTGTGTGTATCTGCCGTTCTGTCTGCCTTTACACGTGTCCTAACACACGTGCGGACCCCTGTACTGTACATTTGGGGATAAAGAAGGTTAACCGGCAGCCATCTGTTCTCCTAAGACCACCTGTCCTTGTTCCTAATCCCCTTCACATCGTCCTGACCCTTTCATGAGTGTGGCAGCACCCTTGTCAGCACTAACCCAGAAAGTTCCTGCAAGAACAATGCTTGATGGTGTCGATGAACTCTTCTTACAGCAGTTTGGCGACACCAGACAGTCACATTTTTGCACATTTTAAGAATGCAGCCACTTATTATGCTCGCTTAAAATGGACCCCACATGACTCGTGAGGAGCTGTTAAAAACACAAGGAAGAAGAACATTTTCTGAGAACATCATTATGCTTGCAGACGAATCATCCACTTTGCACAGGTACATTGAGAGGAAAAGTCTCATAGGTTATTTCCGCTAGTTGATTCATACGATCGACCCATCAGTTTTAAAAATCAAATGTGGCATTTAAGCTTAAGAGTTTACATAATCAATGGTATATACTCATCTCTACAGGAAGACATTTTAGTGCCATAACAATTACATAACTGAAGTCGAATAATCATGTCACTTCTACTCCAATTGATGGCGACTTAATTCAGGTATCAATCTAAACTGATTCAAGTTTGATGATTGTGTTTAGTGCTTATAAATTTGATTTTGTTGAAATGATGAAGTCACCATGGTTGTGCTAACAAACTAAGAGCACGAGTCAACCAAAAGCGACGTCACCCTTCTGCCTTCATCGAAAGCTTGCCTTCATCTCTTGCATTCGAGACGACGTCTTGCCAGCTGTGCTGCCACCCACAGCTGTGATCGCCCCCTGCTCCCTGCGTCACCGCCGTACCCTCCCCAAGCTGTTGATTCTCCTAAATTATCTTTGCCATGTCTGAGTACCCCCTGCCAAAGCACAGTTCACATCTAAGCTACGCCACTCATCTCGTCTCCCGCTTAAGACGTTCTCCTCTCTCCGATGAGCTCCTCCACACTTCAGAGATGGTTGCTTTCCCTCTCGTAAACATCCCTCTCTTTGATCACCCCCCGTCCCCCTCAGCTCACAGCTGCCTTCCACCATACCCATCCTTTTTTCTTCTTCTTGTCCTACCAAATCTCTCTCGCCCTTTTGCCTTCATTGGTAGTTAATTGAAGACAGAGCGATATCGACCTGCTTTGCTGCCGTGATTGGGATTGAGGTGACAAGATGGGGGGGTAGACGCTGTCCCCTTCCTTTTGCTTTCTAATTTCTTCCTTCTTTGTCCCATTCATTGGACGCTGTAAGGTCCTTTAATCACCCGCAGCTGCTAGGCCTCCTCTACGTACTCGGAAGAATAGGAAAGGGGGTCTGAGAACGATAGCAGAAGAATGAGAAAGCGTTCGATGACGCACACTCTTCAGCCCCGCCAGCGTTTTGATTGCACCTCAAAGGGAGATCATCATCATCATCATCATCTTGAGCGCTCTTCACTCGCTCAAGGGATAGTTGTCTTCATCTGACCGCGAGCCAAAAAGCATCCGCTCTCTCTCCTAGACAGCATCTCATAGGTTGTTAGGTTGTAGAGTAGTCTCCCGGGCATGCCTCGGAAGATGATTTTACATCGTGGAAAATACAGTATGTTAATGTTTGTGCGTTGTTTCGGCATGCTGCCACAATCCAGAGGAAGATGGGTCGTTTTGATGGCATTTCTTTGTTGCTATGTTCACAGGCTTAGATGGTTCTTATTGTCAGCAGCTATTTGATGTGTTCAGTTTTAGTTTGAATGGTTCGCACGGCAGGTCCGGGTAGCTCACTCATGTCCCTAGCAAGGACATGCACTATAGAAAATGGATGGATGGATGGATGGAACACATTTGTCAATTCTCTATATAAATTGTCCCTTGCAGTAAGAAAAGTCTTTCCTAGCTCAATTCATTTGAGAGTACATACATGCATAGTCACAGATAGACAAGCACTGACACTCAAATGAACACTTTGGAATAATTAGTTTATTATTCATAGAACACTTGTTTTTGTTGATATTGGATACTATTAAAACGTGGAGCATATTGGTAGGAGATTGCTGAGGTGACTCGGGCATCAATTCTGGACGCCATCTGAACCCGCCAGCAGTTCCAGTCATGTGTCAAGTGGACCTGGAGGGAGAGACCTTATTATCCCCTGGTCAAACTGAGGGATATGACTGCACAAGGGTTTGATTGGATCTATTTACACTGTTAGCATGAGTATGAATGTTTATCTGTCTAAATTTGCCCAATTATTGATTGGTGACCAAGCCAATGTTCAAAGATGATGTAGTCTTCAATGTACTCAGCGTGTGATTTTGTTAACATCCAATCCCACTTAGACCTAGTTACATACTTTTCAGTCTTCCACAAATCAATGAACTTTATGTCAATAAACATCAGTCCGATTTATTTTTTAGGATTTATTTTTATTTTATTGATCATGGAATATGATAATCCTTTGTTTGTGTTGTCTTTATTTTTTGACAATGTGTTCGACACATTTGCAAAAGCTATCCCAGCTCAGTTTGGTTAAAATGTAGGCACTCTCTAGAAGGGTCACCAGTTAATCACGGGCACATGGAAAAAGACAATCATTCACACTTGCATTCTCTGTGTGTACCACTACAATGTGTATTTCTCTAAGTGGGCTTCTTGTCGAGTCTGGTTCTTGTGATACCAACTCACCCTGTTTGGAGCTGTTTATGTATTTAACTGGTGACATATGGTATTTTACAGTTACAGTTTTCCCTACATGGTCTGGATTTTCTTTTCTATTCCTTAATTGCACATACAGTGAGTGGAACCGCTAAGGTCCAACTACTTTCATTCCAGAAGATGACTTAACCTCCCATTTTTGAAAATGTTTTTTTTTTTTTAGGATTAATGGATATCTGTTCATTGTTCATCACCGCCATAAAATCTTCAGTAATTCTAGCCAGCGTCATTAGTAAAAAAAAAATTAACTGCCATACAAGTGTAAAGATAATTAACATTTCCTTTAAAAAAAAAGAATGAAATGTATTGGCATTTGGCTTTCGAGACTCCTGTGTATTTGACTGGCTTACAGGTTATTAGGTCTGTGTCATTGTCCCAGTCAGGTTGGGGTAACACTTATGGGAACACACATCTGTTTCTTCCTCGTGTCATTTGTATTAGATTATATTTGCATGCTGAAATCAAGCCAGCTCTCCTATTAATTAACAAGACTAATTAGCTTAACCATTAGTGCATGTAGGGGAACTCATTGCAGGTGTTGTGAACGGTCTGGCTGCATTTGTTTCCTCCCGGGAAATTTTATTGACCACAAGCATGCGGGTCTATCAATATTTCTATAGATCCCATGCAGGCGGTAGAAATGCAATCTGCAGAGTGACTTCTGCTGCCTACTAATGTTTTATAGAAACAAATTAACGATTGCGTTATGCATAACAATTAGCAGTGCTGCCACTGTCAATATTTTTAAAATGTGTTTACTGTCTGCGGGAGTTTAGAATTCATTTCATCAGTTGGTTTTACAACTTCCCTTAACAAAGCAAATTCAAATATTCAGTTATTTGTTTACTGCTCCATTCCTACTGGCCAGCAACGAAGACCAGGACCCACAGTGAAAAGCAAACATTTGCAAATAGTGGATCCCCAGAATGTTTAAAATAGCCTAAATTAATAGTTAAAACTCTAATTATACCCCAAACTTTCATCCCAAAACGTTTTAGTGTTTATAATTTAGTGTTGAAATTCATCTTGCAACATTAAACCCCCTTAAAAGTAAATGACAGATAGGGTTTTGAGAAAAACAAGAAAAGGGGGGAAAAAACAGAAGCAGCCACTTTGCAAACGATAACATCTTTCCATGGCTACTTATGGCTATTTTATTACATTTTCAACTCAATGACACATACTTTCATTTCACAATACATATTTAATTTTTCTCTTTGGTCCAGCACTTACTGCACCTGTTGTTGAACAGCGATCATGTTAAAATTGTGTGCTACAGCTGCGAGATAGCTGACATCTTAGTACAATTGTTCCATTTTATAATGAATCAAACATGTTGTCTGGTTGTGCTTGTGGGCATGGCCGCATACGGATGCATTGTGGACACATGTACACATGTCTTGTTCCTCATGGGGGTTCCTGGAACAAGAACGGATAAACCATGTTCACTGTGTGAGTTGTTAAGTAGAATAAAGGTGTTAGAAGACACTCAATGACATGGCCAGCAGGACTTTTATAATAGAGACAGACGTGTACTGATATTTTTGTGTCATTTGCACTCATTTATGTTTATGCCTCATATATGTCAGGCACTAGGTATAGTTATAGTGTAATAATTTATTTTATAACCCCCCCCCCCCCCCCCCGGAAATCAAGTACGTTTGCTGCTATTAGAACCTTATTTGTGTGAAGTAAGGCTTCTCGACAACATTTGCCGCTCAGCTAATGAGAGAGACAAGGGGTCAGGCTCTAACTACACAGAGATAATGGCTATGACCCGAAACCATGGCAACAGCAGCCATCCTGCATCGCCCTCCTACCACACTCACTCACCCACCTCCCTCATTCTCCACACTCTCATCACATTTCACCTGACCAAATTAAATTTTGTGAAAATAAATAAATAACAACTGAGAAATGACACACAACATTCACTGAACACCTTTACTGTACTGTAACTTGAAAAACTCGGGGCACTCATGAGTCCGGGTACCACTGTAGATATATAATCTAATCTTGTCCTAATCTTTTATTATCTCAATTGACTAATGTGAATGAATATTTTGAGTCTAAAAGGGAGCAAAAAAAAAAAAAAACTAATACATTAAGAGAGTAAAAATAAACAACCACAAGTAGAGAAATGAGATGTGTGTGATGCCTTCACTCCTTTCCCAGTGGGACTTTCCCATTACTACACTGCTACGCTAACTCTGCACTTGGCTGCTCTCTAAACTCTCCCCGACCCCCGGAGAGTGCATTCCATATCAGTGTACTATATGCCTGATGTGTGTGCTTGCACGTGCATCATCTTTGTCATGCACTGGATGCTGCCTGAAGTTCTGACAATGTAATTGTGCCCAGACTCGTTGGATAGAGATGTAACTGAGAGTCAGCAGGGCTGAGCATGTGTGCTTCACAAGCGTGACATGGGCCCTAACACTAACACATATTGACACGCGTGCACGCCCACAGCTTGTAGTGGACCATCAGCCAGCGCCGTGGACAGGGGCTGACCCGTCGGAGTCCAATTAGAGCTGCTGCAACCAGACAGCCAGCAAGCAAGCAGGCCAGACACTATGGATGAGGACAGACTGTTGGAGTGAACACACACTTTTAATAGGGAGGAAGAGAACGGTGTGGCGGAGTTTTAATGAGGGACGTGGTGAGTTGTAGGGACGTCGTGTGGGAGACACACGGTGTTGCCTTTAGTAGGGAATAGTGTCATTTACACTCAACTGGAGTGTGGAAGGTTAGAGAGGGACAGAAAAGTTTCATGTTAAGACATCAAAACAATGGCCAGATAAAATGACAGAAACAATGTGATACAATACATGCCAGGCCAGTGGTTGGCGTGTCATTTGTAAAGAAGGGTATGACGATGAAAGAAAAAGACAAAAAGTCTGATAAACATCTTCTCCTTACTTCTCTATTACTAGATAATAAATATAGGACAGTTGGTATAATTTAAACAATACAAATATTAAAAATAAAAAAAAACTTATCTAACTTTCCAGATTTTTTTTAATGTAAAAGCATGAGCACTATTGATTTTAGATGAAAGCTGAATCCAAGTGTTGAATAATTTGTTGCAACATTCCAAACTGACTGCCCCCTCATAAAACCTTCAACACATGAAACTAACGTTACTTTATTTATTGTCATACAAATAAAAGCAGACACTAACATGGATTATCGCACGTATAAAATGGAATTAAACACCAATGTAATGGAAAAACACACAGATGCTTTACTGTACACCACATTACCTTTTGATGGCAAGTGACAAGCATTGGTATAGCTCTGGTGTTAGCTGCTAGCGCAAAGAAGCTAACGGAGCAGCCTACATATTTAGCAAGTGAATCTTGTCAATCCACACACACAGATGGACTCTGATTCACCGCATCAGTCACGTTGATGCTTCAATTGAAAGTCCTTGGTTTATCATTTCATACACACTTGATGTTTAGAATTTTTCATTCTTGAAGGAGATCTGAAAATGATTGTCCTCTCTTCAGATGCTCCCAGAGGAACCGCTGCAATCGTGCACACGAGCCATACCGTTTCGCCGCCTCTCTGGACCAGTGTGTGAAGATCACCGTGTACCCCGATAGCATCGCAGTCTCTGAGCCTAGCGTACCAGTAAGTTTGTACACACACAAACACAATACATAATAAATGCATAATGCCAAACAACTTGGACGTGAATGTTAAAAAGTAGTTCTCATCTCCATATCTGCTACCCACGTACAGAAGCAGAATCACGTGAACTGACTCCCTTGTCTTGATTGTGTGATGCATAAACATGAGACGGGAGGGTTCATAAGAGTTTTGTGTTGGCGTTTCAGCACGCATACGCTTGCTTGCATGGTGCGGAGCAACCAATATGGTTGCCAAGATGTGTTTGTGTGGGAGGCTTAGTGGGTGGTAAAAGTTGCCCAAGTGCAGAGGAGGACAGAGCATTTGGGCGCTAACTTGGGCCGAGCTGTGCGCATGTGTGTGTGACGCAGACGAACACGACTGGACTGGACAATCACAAAAAAATTCTCAGTTGGGACCTGATGAAGGAACCTTGCTTACATAGACTGAAATCGCTGGTGTTCTTATCAAGAAACAAAGTTTTTGGGATGCCACATATAATTTTTATTAAACTACAGGCTAACAATTATTAGGAAAAAAGTGGCTTTATTTTTTTATTTTCTTCCTGGAGAGGTCAGTATTGTTCATTCGGTAATTTTACCGATTTGACATGTCACCATCATTGCTATCCTTTTTTTTCTTCTTTTTTTTTTTCTATGTTGGTGAGTATGTGTATGTGCGTGCGTGTGTGCGAGTGTGTGTGTAAAAAAGTGGCTTTCAATGTTGCTGCAATACAATAATACAGAGGATGGGTGAAAAAGAAAAAGTATAGATATTTCAGAGACTGTGGTAATTATAATCCCATTCCCAGATTCCACTTGGGAACATTTTGAGATGGAATATAGGCATATGTATAAAGACCCAAGTATGTGACATTCCACACCAATGTTAGCTAATGCTTTTGTTTTGACAAAAGAATACAGTATGGCTATTCAGGTCTTCTATATGTTTGTTTTTTTGACAATCAGGTCTTACTCAATACTGCACTCAATACGTTTGTTTCTAACTATCCACGAGAACACACTGGCAAAAATCACAAGATTCCACAGGGCCAGTTAACTATCTCCATGACAACGCCACCTCCTCGCTAGAGCGCTCGAAACAGAGAGGAAACAATCCAATCACCTTTATTACACCTCGTGCCAATTAGGCTGCCAGAATGTAAAAACCTCCCACTCCACCACCGACAAGGCGGCTGAGAGAACAACAAAAAAAAAAGGCTTGACAGTCAAGAGACAAGTCTACTTTGTGTAGCAGCAAATTTTGAGTGTTTATCCTAGATACGGACGTGTCTCCCAGCATGAACGCTGAGAGGCTAATTAACATGAGAGGTTACTTGGGGAATTTCATGTCGGACAAAAAGCACTGATTGTTGCTCTTGCTGTAATCAAGCATTCCCAACGTGATGAATGGAGATGGACATTTTAAGGTTGATTTTTGCTAGAAATAAACATAAACAAATGCAACGTTCAAAATAAGCTGTTTTTAATTGCAGCTTGTGAGTCAAAATGTGCATTTTGCGCCCCATCAAAACAGATGGAAAAGCAACAATGAGAATCACAGAGTTTTAAGTTTTTGCTATAATTGAATGGCGGAGATAGTCCCAACAAGCTTTGCTGTGATGGACGTATGTTGCGTAATGAGCTTCATGTCACCTACATGACCCGCGGGAGGATGAGGCAAGCTTGGTGCTACTTATGCCACAGTACCTAACTAGCAACAAGTTTTGGCTGGCTACTAGTGCAGCTAAATATGTAGAGTGGCTCCTAATCAATGCCTTAAGGGCGGTGAATAAGTTACACTTCTGACAAGTATCGGTCTTGTGGTGTTCTGACGTGGCATAATTAACAGAAGACGGAGAAGCCATTCTAATTGTTAAGATAACCTAAGGTTGGCATGTAATCATTTAACACCTGAATTAAGTGCTCGCATGATCAAGTACACTTCAGACTTCATAAAAGTCTGCCTGGAAGCACATTAAAGTATCACACTTTGAACAGCAAAACAGTAGGCAATTTATTGAGTGTCTGGAGAGAAAATTATACAAAATAAGGCTAAGAAGCGGAAATGTATTTTATTTTGTTGCAGCCGGATGGATTTATAATATCAGTTTTTGTACTTGTTATTACAATAGTCCCGAGTTTTTTAAAAAAATTTTATTTTTGTGATCTGCACAATAAATGTTCTCAATTTCATGACAGTAGGTCTTTTTTTTTTTAAGTCAATTTAGGTTTGCTAAAACACCAAAAAGTCCAAATCAAAAATGCCATGTACTATATAGGCTTATTATGTAATGTTTTTTAAATTGCCCCACTTAAAATATAGATTGACAAAAATATATTGTTTGCTTCTATTCACAATCTGAGTTTGAGAAATAAAAACTGTTGATCATATAAAAAACAATTGCTCATTTGTCATATTTTCGTTGAATGAAACCCTTGCTTCAGGTCCCTGGAATAAGCCTGCAAAAAATTGCCCCTCAAAATGAAAAAGTTGCTGATTAGCCAAATTGGTCCCTAAAGACAAAAAGTTATTTTGAGGCTCGCAAATGTGTAAATAAGCTTCTGTATTCAAGACAGTGCATGTTATGTTGATTGATTGGAAACAAAAGACGGCATTGTAACCAAACTTTGCAGAAATCTGTGGACCAATAGAGTTGTGTTACTGAGCTCAAACTGAAGCATTCATCAGTAGGCTATAACTTTACAGATGTATTAGATGGATACCTTTGTGTGTTCATATTTCTACATTACTGGTAGTAAATAAAAAAAATAAAAAAACACTATTCTCTGGGGATGGGACTGATTAATAGTGAATACCTGTGAGTAATTAATGGGTTTTGTAATTGCTTGTACTGTACTGTATATTACTTGCGCCGGGCCGAAACCTTATAATTCACATTTTGGCAAATTTCTTATTTTTCCAAAAATCTATACTTTTGGTCAGTCCACACTTGTAAGTCCTCCCTCATTGATGATACAATGTTAATGGTTAAACCAACACGCTGTTTTGGCTATTTTGGAGTTACAAGGTTTTGGCCTGATGACAACAATATGCAACAAAATGGCGGCAAATCAATTAAAATGGATTTGATTGATTGATTTTTTGTAGTCTGTAACAACACAGACAAAGAATAATCTGCAAAGAATCAACACCGTGCCTTTAGCATATACACAATCATGAACCAACGATCGATACATGACTGATTTCTTAGTATTATTCAAGACAAACAAACTATTGACACATGTGGCTAATCAATAGTACTAGTAGCATACTAGCAACACTAGCACAAACTGACATTGGTAAATAAATAGCAAAAACAATATGTACACTCGCGCTTAACACAGTAAGTCATTTAACACAGCTTTTGACATTTACACACAATAAATATTAGGCAATTCAGGCAAATTACAACAATGAAATTTAGACTACATGGGCTATCAGTAACTGCATCAACACCGGCAAACTACTCAGAAGTTAGTTCCTTGCACCTTCTATTAGTTGCTGCTGTACCAACACAACTTACACACCATCGGTTACATCGATCAAATTCCAGACGATCAACATTGATTCTTAACAATAAAACTGCTAACCCAAGAAGATGTCAGCATCCTTTTGACGGTTACTATACTCTAATAAGGGATGCCACATCATCCGCTGCCGGGACATTGTGTATCTCTTAAAAGGCCGACAGTTAAGCTGCTCGGTTGCCTTCCTTGGTCCCAGCAGCCCTGCGGTGTTTAGTTCACAGGCAGATAAAAACAAAGAGAAACTTCAAACAGCATGGCCCATATATGACTGCTAATGCAACAAGACTATGAAATGCCACGGTGGTAATTATCCAGGCTGCTGTCCTTTTTGGATGAGAGCGCGATCACACGACACGTGTCTGCAAAATGTATTTATAAATAAGTTTCTCCACAGGCAGAGCAGCTGAAAACGGCATCGCCTGTGTCACTGCTCTCCAGAGAATGACTTCAAACGAACGCATCTCCATGTTTGCATGTGTGTGGCTTTTCAGCGATGCACAACATACAGAATATTGTCACTGTTCCATGAAAACCTTACCCAAAATATATCTCCATTTATAATGATTTTGACTTATTTAACAATTTCATATTTAGCAACAATCAACCAGAACTGTTGTTCAAAAACATATTTCCAGCCTTTAGGATTTATCTGTTATAAGTGCAGTATTATGTGTTTTAGTTGTTTTCAAATTGAATGTTTCTCATTTCCACCCTTCCACTTTCAGTTGTTGGTGAAGGTCAGCGATGTTCCGGACCTTTCGGCTGGAATAACCTGCTCCTTCGGCAATCTGACGGAGGTGGAAGGGCAAGTGAACGGCAACCAGATACTGTGCGTCTCCCCTGCTGCCAAGGACGTCCCCCTCATCCCTTCTGACCAAGGTACAGTTGATATTATTGTTAAAAATTGTATAAAAAAGTTTGTTATTGTCTATAGATGCAACAAAAGACCAGCTGCCGTTTTTCTTATATTAAACAAGGCTATGAATCCCAAGATTTCCTTGGCCTCAAAATACCACAAGATGGTATCGAAATAATATTTTTTTTTGTAAATAGCTTTGGCCTGAGCACATATTTCACCATGATCATTACTAATAATGAAACTAAAAGACAAAACAAAATGTTTTGGTCATTTGGATTCTCACTGGGAGGATGGAAGTCCATCGTTATTTGCAGCCTTTGGACATTCCTCGATTTCCCATCTCTTTTTCAATCAGTTCACACACACACACACACACACACACACACACACTTACCAAAGCAGCATTGATTCAGCATCATTTTTAGACCGGTGCACATCAGCTCCCACTGATCTGGAATTGGCAGAGTAGCTGAGAGGTGTGCCCGACAAAAGGTCCAGCCGCATTAGTACCTGATGGAGGACAAGATTGTTACCCCCTGGCCTGTGGATGATGGTACGGCTGAGAACATTAGGACCCTGCGGTTGTTTGCGGACGCAAAAGTTCTAACATGTTGACTTGGAGAAGACAGGGAAGTTAATGTGGTGGATTAGCACTCTGGCACTGAGAGACGGTCTCCTCCTGAGAAATGTATTACCTGCGCAAAGAAACCACACTTTATTGGGCAAGGAGCTATATTTGGCAACTTAAATGAAAGTTGAAAATTGACTCTTTGATTCAGAAAATCAAGCTACAACAATAATATCCATCCGTCCATGTTCCCAGTTATTTGCCACATCACTCACTTATCTTGTTGGAGAACAAAATATAACAATTTACATTTTTCTCACCAAAAGCAGTTAGGGAAAAGCAGCATATTGTCGCTGCTATGTAAAAAACAATTTTAATTAATTCATTAATTTTGGGGCTAAAACTGAATGCAGACATGCCAAAAATGTAAAAAAAAACAAAACAAACAAAAAAACGAAAAAAGACAAAAATGGACAGAAATGTTTTTCACATAGCAGCAACGATATACTGTATAGGGAAGGTCAACACCTAAAACAAAACCAGGGCTGGGCGATATGGCCCAAAATTCATATCACGGTATAAACTGCATCCCTTCACGGTAACGGTATATATCACGGTATAAAATTTAGTTCGTCTGTTGTTGTTTTTTTAGTAAATAATTTGCTTACTGGTTTACATAGTCCTTTATAGAAGCTAAATCGATTTAAAAAAACAAAACAAGGAAAGAATACATTTATTTTGGATGACAACATTTATTGTGCAATTCTCAAATCAAAATTAAAAAGTCATCACTCTGGTGAAAAATAGTGCAAATAAAAAATATTGCTGATATTTTAAATGAAAACAGCACAACTGCTTCAAGCAAGTATTCACTTGAAGATCACAAAAGCATGCACAAGTGGCTATTGTGAACAGCACAGGTCTGGGTTTTATATAATACAAAGAGACTGAAATAGTTGCAAATAGTGATAGGAAAAAAAAGTTTCATGAACCACTTGTAATATTTTTTTTTTACTCTTGTTTGTTATGCTGAGCGTCCGAGACATACAGATACGATACGGTGATACAATGACGTCATCAACTGCAGCATATAATGACGTCATCAACATTTGCTATGCAATGACGTCATCAACATGCGATACCTCATATTGAATATACGGTTTATATCGCCCAGCCCTAAGCAAAACCCGGACAAATGTAAACCGACATGAAATCACATTCTGCGGCAACACACCACAGAAAAAAATTGAAATATTAATACAAAGCTATATTTTATTATAACAATATTTTTTCAAAGACACATTAGTAATGATGATGTGCATACTTCAACACCTTATCTTCCTAGAAAAGTGGAAGCTGTTCAAACTGCGAGGTGATGGCTTCACTCCCTGCTTCTGCTTGTTTTAGTTTGACTTCCCCACAGTTCCATTCCTCTTCTGCAAAGTCAGATAGCTGTGTGGATTATGAGAAGATTGGAGGTTGCGAATGACATTTACCTCGGGGAGAACATTCATATCTGGGCCTGATGCTTCGTTCCCTGTGGGAGTTCTGGGCAAACAGAGCTGTCATTTACTCGCAGGATGGAGGATTAGCACCCCCACTGCCCAGCCGCCTCAAAACACACAGTGATTCTCACACACACTGCACATCATCTATTATTCAGCATGTTTGGTTTCATCACCCTGTGGCCAGCTCGTCTCGCCAAAAACACATACTTCGGGCCCATCAACAGCTGGGACAATTTGTAATGATAGCCAGGTACAAAAAAACAAAAATGGCTGTACATTCAATGATGCAGGTTCATGGAAATTATATGAAGGAATAATCGAAAGATCATTCGACTTTTTGAACTTTTGACATGACTTTTTTTGCATTCTAGATTAGTCATGTGTCACATTACAGAATGGTTTTGGAGCTGTCATGGATCATGAATATATTTGAATGTGGAATATGTTTAAGTTCCATGCAGTATCTCATGTTTGATGCAAATGACCATGGAAAGGACCGTCAACATTTTGAATATGAGCCGCTTTCAAGATAAATACAAAAATACTGATGAAAACCCTGGCAATTGAGATGGATGGATGAATCTATTTTGAATGTTTATTTAATTGTCAGGTATTATGCAGTATGCACTAGTATGTATAATACACTCTACTACAAGGAAACAGGTGTTGCAATGAATCATTGTCGTGTTGACGGATTTAAGGAGAGTAGTTCATTTCTGAATCCTTGAGGAGAGGAGTTTGTGCAAACAGCAACTCTGCACCGGATGTTGAGAGGCAAATGTGTCTACACACTTGTGTGAAACCAGAGCCTGATTCCCAACAGGTGCTACGGAGAGAACAGGGCATTGTGGGTCACACAAACCTCCTACACACTGAATGTCATCAGAAATTCAGGCTGCTTTACACAAACAAGTGTACACAACTCAGTCACACACGCACACGCACACACGCTGTATTTATGGAGTCTATTCCCGTGTGGCTAGATGAGATAGATAGATGAGATAGATGAGAGGCTGTTGTACTGCGAACAGACAGTACACCAGAATACTGCTTGGATAAATAAAAGAGCACAAACTGTGACTGGGTGTATTTTCAATTTGTGGAACTATAGTGTGTGTTGCCAAAAATATGTCATGATTTTGAAGTTTAATAACCAGTTATCACATAGCACAACAAACTCAAAGAGGAAAGCAAAATGGAAAATGGGTCATGTGACACGTCATGGTTTGCACTCGGTTATAAAATCCACATCTGTTTGAATATGTTGTTGGAATTTTGATGAATGAATCTTGATTTCCAACATGAAATTTTATTTGTTTCATTTGCACACGACATGTCGTTGGATATGATGTCGTTTCTTTTGACGCACCCTGTTAATACAGTGAAATTGGATAACAGGGTGAATTGCAGTCCAACATGCACAACACATTCTTCCATGAACTATCCAATTTCTCTATTTTAATACAGATTATTGGATGAGTCCTGATTAAGGCGGAAAGTCATCAAAAGGAGTCATTTCCGTAAGCGCTGACGAATGATTTCACACAAACGAAATGCCTCCTAAAGAAATCAATTGACGACTTTAACGCTGGTTTAAACATGAAAATCATATCAGAGCAATCCCCAGATACAATGGATATCGCCCCCAAGGGACTGTGAAAAGTGTATTACAGACATGAGCGCTAGTAAGTACTTTAATGAAATGCCATGACATCATTTACCCAAAAAAATTCAACATTCTCACTTTGATCTTTTGGTTAAAAAAGTCCAATAATGTTTAAAACATGCCCAGTAGTATCAATGTACTTTAAATGGTTTCCACTCTGTCTTTGTTTAGTAACTATTATTATTTAGTATGACAATAATTACTGGGTGAAACTAAACATCCGTTTTTCACTCTTTGTCTACTGTTTCTTTGTCTACAATTTCCAACAGCTTCATTAGTGATCAGTGATGGCTTTGCCGGCCAATAATCTGAATGAGGCAATCAGTTGCAAAGTCTTACACACTTTCAAAATACCTAAAGACCACTCCACATTTCAATATGCTCGACTGTTACAAGTATTTTACAAGAATTTCTCTTCAGCATCTTCTTGTGTCTCTTCTCCCTCAGATTGGTCGGGTGTCGAGCTAAGACTCAATTCAAAGGAGACGGGTCAGATGCTCATCAGCACTGAGGTCAAGTTTTACAACTGCAGCGTCCACCAACTGTGAGTAACTCTCATCTCCACATTTGCTGCCCAGGCCAAAACCACATTGATTCAATGCTCGGAATTTCTATTGTAACTATAAAAGCTGAAATGTCCTCTCGTCACATTGTATTTTGTGGGACCCCTTTCATGTCATGCATATTTTATTGTTATTTCTATGGCGTTATAAAAAATCTAATCATTGGTGTAGTCAAACTGAAACAATTGCTATTACTAGTAATTCCTCCTCAGACTCAGAGCATCTGTGTTTGAATCTCCATTGGAACATTTCCATTGGGGAGTTGGATGTTCTCCCCATACTTTTGTGGTTTTCGGGTACTCCAGTTTTCTCCCGTACTCCGCGAAAAAAATGATAATTAACTTATATCTGAAGACTCTAAATTGACCATCACACTGATAAAAAGAACTTTGTGCCCTTGTAACTATTACCCTGGTTTCATAATCATATTTACTATTTTTTCCCCCCCAGTTATTCACATTTAATTAAAAACATTAGGTATACTTCAATGTGCTTTTTTTTTTTTTTTTCGTGTAATGTTTTTACAGCAAATGTTGAAATAAAATTAAAAATTACAATTAAAAAATTAAATTAATAATTAAGATTTACTCAGTTAACATGTTTAATTTTAGAACTGTTAAAAACGAGTTAACTTTACTAGGAAGAGAAAGAGAGAGAGATTTCTATAATTTTACATGTTTAAATGCGTAACATACATTATAATGCACATTGTACACTAATTACACTATGTATGTACACTAAGGTAATATATTAGTGTGCTTTTAATTAATTTAATTATTATTGAATTATTTTTCCTGGGAAATGCCATCTAGGAAAAATAGAATTTTGACTTGTGTGTATTATTCAGTTCCCAAATTATATAGTGTCTTGCTTAACACCTAATAATTAACCTGTGTAATTTTTAACTTCAATTTGTTTTCTACAAAGACGGAAACTTGAAGTTGTCATTTTTTTTCTGCAATTTGGTTTATGTATTATAAATGAAGCCTGAATTTGGGGTAAGTTGTTTGTATTTTATTTTGTAATTTGAGTCTCTATTGCAGTGTGACTGTTTTGCTTTTCAAAACTAAACAAAAGGGCTTTTTTTAAACATTATCTTTAATTGGTTTATTAGAGGAATGCAGGCTGACTGGTTAGCACGTCCGCCTCTCATTGCAGAGGATGTTTGCATGTTCTCCCCGTGTTTTGTCGGTTTCCTCCCACATTCCGAAAAACATGCATGGTAGGTTAATTGAAGTGACTAAATTGTTTCAAGTGTGATTGTGAGCGTGTATGGTTGTTTGTATTTATTTCAACAAATTTAGTCCAATTACTAAGCTGTATTGGGTTAAGAGTTCAGTATAATTAAGTAAAGTCAAATAAAAAAAGCTAATGCAAGTACTTGGTTCATATTGGTAATCATTTCCTGTTTTTAAGATTTACTAAACAAGCAATGGCTAGGACCTAATTGCAATAACTGAACTTTACTACATTACAGTAAGAAACTTTATAATTACGTTCAGTAAGAGTTACTTAATATTTTCCAACTGTAATCAATCTTTAGTTGCATGTAAATGTTACTTAATTCTGTTGAGTGTGATATGCTTGATATTGAGCAGTAGACTTTACTGAATTGGAGTAAGTGCAAATACTTGTGAGAATTTTTTAAAAGTAAATCTTACAAGTTGTTTTTTTCCATGCAGTGTGAATGTGAGTCCTAATGGCTACTGTGCTGGGATTGACTGGCAACAAGTCTCAGGTGAACCCCACTTCTCTCACCTAGATTGACGTGGGAGAGGCTCCAGTTAGTGCTATAAATGGATGGGGAGCTTTTGTTTCTATTTACAGTATGTAGCTTCTTTCATGGGACTCAAGGACGCTTACTTAACTATGTGTGTGAGTCACATTAAGTTAATTTGACCTAATACACAAAACCAATTCACCACAGAATGCACTTTCCAAGTGGCACAATCAAATAAACCCCACCTGAGCAAGTACATTGATAACTTGAGTAATGTGGCGAGTTACTGATTAGTCAAGCAGGTTGTTAAAGGGCTCATGTGCCTCAAACAATTGACCCCTCGTGTATCCATGCCTCCCAATACTGTAGGATTTTTCTTTTCCAAATCCAGCCAACCCCCGCTCAATCATAATTCTTGTTTTGTGGAGTCATTCCAAGTGCCCCAAAAACCCTAACCCTAAGACAACCTTGTAGGCAAGGCACTGACTTGTAATTAAGACAAACAATAACTGACCATGAATGAAAGGAACTATGGAATAAGAATCTTTAGACTATTTCTAGGTTAATTCATTATTCAGGTATATATTATATGTGGCGTAATTAGTAACCTTTAAAGCCTTGAGAAGAGAAATTTTGAATTTTTTTTAAAAAGCACATCAGAAAGTGAGACAACACTCTGGATTTCCCGGTATATAATCTTTGAAAGTGGTTGCTGAGGCCTCAACATTTGTGTTTTAGGCCTCAACATTTGTGTTTTAGTTAAAAATATCAACAACACTGCACTAGCCGCAATGCTAACACATAGAAAGCGATCACTATCTTGCATTGTTATGTGACCTTGGTGTAGGACTACATGTGCTCTACTGAGGGCCATTCTAGTTTGGAATTACATTTGGAGATGTCTGTGTAGCACATTTGCAATGGCTGACTTCACTTGACTGTATCAGTTTGTGCTGTGTTGAGTGAGCTCCAAAGCACTTGCTGACTTGGAAGTATCACTAAATTGAGAGCGAGAGATTAGGAGGTTTCACAGCGGCCGTGCTAACAGATGCGCACAAATCCAAAAAGCACTTTACCCCTCGACATGGAAAAAACAAAATGTTGCAGCCACTGTCTCGCCAGCTAAATCATAGGCAAGCTGTCTTGTTGTGGAGTTCGCATACAACACAGACTATACACTCAGAGCTCACGCTATATATAGGTCCATATATGTTTCGACTCTATGAAAACCTTGCCAGAGCAATAGAGAAAAAGCAATTATCAGCCTTCACATCAACTCTTTTCATCAGCAACGATTCAAACTTGCACACACTTAGACACACGCATAACGAGAAAAGGGCACGGGCCGCCTCGCATACCATCGAATGCCAGCTTGTGCTCTCGCACATTGCGCGCTCTCTGTTAGCCTGAGGGCGAGTCGGCCTTATTCTTTTGCATCCGTGGGCTCAGTCAGAAATCCCTCCCATGCTTTTTGCACCCATGAATATTTCAAAGTGAGCGCCAGGAGGAGAGCAGGCAGCAGAAGCGTTGCTGTAATAACAACACTGTTATCAACTGTGCCTGAATGCACAGCGTAGTAAATGACGTTGCAATCTAATAAAAACCGTGGCCTTGTCATTAAAACACATGTCATGTCATATACTCTTAGCATGATTCATGTTTCTGATTGGATCATATTATAGTGGAAATTACGTACTCCATATATATATATATATATATATATATATATATATATATATATGCACAATTGATCATTTAATACAAGCCTGTTTTTTAATGATAATAACAATAATAATAATAATAATTATATATATATATATATATATATATATATATATATATATATATATATATATATATATATATATATATATATATATATATATAATATATAATTTATAATTTTTTTTGTAAATTTGCCACTTTATTAAGTCACAAATTTGCTAATAGCAAATTTATAATTTATATATCAGTTTATAAAGTGGTTGCATTAGCTAAAGTAATAACACAACCATGCACCGGTCACCAGATTGACTAGCGATTACATTAGTTATAAATAGTTCCTGGTCGTAATTTATTATATAAGTAAGTTATTTGAGTTCCAGTGAAAATGTAGTATCCCAGTTTTTAGTTTTGAAAATCTGGTCAGCCTGCCTTTTACTATTAACAGCTTACTTCTTATGCTTATGACAAAAGTACACCCTCGTCATAATGGTTAGGACTGGGTGTTTTATTGTTCTTATTGATGATGGTGACAGTTAATCTTCATTATTTCCCATGACAAATTTGTTTAGAATGACAAACAAATTGGAGGTCAGACACAGACTATGTTTAACCTTAGAAATTCTACTGTAATCGGTGTTTTCAAAAAGAAAACTTTCATTTTCAATTAGTACACTTAACATTAAATGAAGCCAGCATAGATGAGAAGCCCCACAATTTCAAGGCTTTTGCAATATAAATAGTCATAAAGATTAACTGGGATCAACACAAACAGGGTCTGCGTGCTGCATGATAAGTACTTTTCTGCTGATAACTTGGGCACTTGCAATAAATGCAGCCTGGCAGGTATTAAGCAGAGATACAGTACAAGCTGGAAGGCTCGGTCGGAACTAGAAGCACAATAAACACACTGAATTTAAATCTGGCAAGAATATACTATTTAACTGCTCAAATTTCTCTACTCTGTTTATTATTTATGTTTCTTATTTGGATTTTTTTTTGCAAGTTCTTTCAAGTGCTGGGTGTATTGATTGGCCTCTCGACTGGCCAATGATTGCATGAACTGTGAAAGGTGCAGTCAGCGCTAACATTTTGGGACTTACTCACCTCACACTCTTTGTTCAGCATTGTATGTCTTGCACATAGACAATCACACACACAACAGCTGTTAATTACCCACAATGCTGTGCTAATGGTAATTGCGGGATCAAACTGTGACAGTGTCTTATTTGTCCTCATTACTCCCCGTCGCCCACTGTGTCGTCCACTTGCTTTTATCATGACAGCTGCTTTTTAGCAGGCTAAATATGACCCCCCCCCCCCCCCCCCCCTTACACACTTCCACACAGACCAAACTGTACATTTTTGAATGTAAAGCAGCGTAAAAATGCATGCTGTGAGGACTTGGCCCTGTTATCAGTTCTAGTGCCAACCGCAAGGACACAACAGCAGGTGTCCACTTGGGATCAGAACTCATTTCCTCTGTAGAGTGTCGGCCAACTTTGACAAAGCTGCCGCCCCTCCTCCTTTTGATTCTGCCACTCTCACTCTGCGTGTGTGCGCGCGTGTGCCCATGCAGGTGTCTGTCATGTGTGAACAGCGCCTTCCGCTGCCACTGGTGCAAGTACCGCAACTTGTGCACCCACGACCCGTCAAGCTGTTCTTTCCAGGAGGGAAGGGTCAACACCTCGGAGGTTGGTGAAAAGCACACAAAATACACACAGTAACATACAACTGACCAGCCATAACATTATCAACTGTTATTACTGCAACAACAGTAATACGTTTCAAATTAAATCCTTCCCTCTCTGACATGTCTAACTTTTGCTTTTTCTGTGGCTGTAATTTCATTGTGCATGTGGTCATAATGTTTTGGTTGGTCAATATAGTGTACTGTGTATTTAACTAATTCAAACCAAAAAACATGTAAATACATTTTTTGTAATACTTTGATGCAACTTCTGACATGAAGAGGTGGCATAAAGCAATTGTAGTTATTTAATAAAACGGCCAGCAAGTGGCAGCAGAGTATAAGATATCAGCCAGGTTTTTACCATGAATGTGAATATGATGAACCTTAGCTATATTCTAATGCTAATTGCTAATGCTAAACACATACAAATATACTTTTATTTCCGATGAAAGAAAAGACTCAAATCTTTCTTTTGGTAGGTACCATGTTTTTATAGCAACATAACATAATATTCTGTGGGCCTTGCAAAATCCGTCAAAATCCAGTAAAACAGCCAGGAGCGAAGAGGGTTGCTTCAGTGAAAATGGCTGGGAATGAATAAATTAAATTGGTACCACAATAATCCCAATTTGTTCAGATATGTTTTTCCCTTTAAGTAATACAGATCAATTTGTCACCATCAATAAACCTTTCTTAAATGTATAGGCACGCTTTAAAGTAGCATAAGTGTAAAAATGTCTTAACCACATGTCATGTGTAGTAGTCTAAGTCAAACACTATAAAATGTAAGTAAAATCAAACAGGAAACCCAAACTTTTCATTGCAAGCTTTGGATGTGAATTTTTTTACTTTACTTGTTGTTCTCATTTTTTTGTTTGCGGCAAAAAAAGCCACTAAAAGACGGTCTCGTGCAATGCTTTGACTCAAACTCCAAAGATCTGTGTGGCTTTAAAGCAGTTCTTCACAAAAGTTGCTTAAAGGTAAATGCAGTATGTTATCGATTATGGGGTCATTTAACACATTATTTGCAATGATATTAATTGGATCTGTCTGGACTATAACACTAGCACTACTAGAATTCTAAAACAACGAGATCTCCCAGAGCAGTCATTTTGACGACTTGCACTCACGTAATCGCCTAATATGGTTATTACTCGCTGTTTTGAGTAGATAATAAAGCCCCTCTCTTGCTTTCCTGTGGAAAACGGGTGTAATAATTTCGATTATCAGGCTTGTAGTGCCAAAAACGTCACGACTCCATCACATCTAGGAGCCTATTCTTTACTAGTATAAGCTTTTACTCTACCTTGAGCTGCGTCGAATGTAGCTTTGTAAAGTCTCCTCTGTAGAATAGTGTTTTTTTTCTAGCTTGTATCCAAAGCCAAATGCCTCCGCGTTGAATGGTAGTTGCTACGGAGGCCCAGCAGCGCCAACTAGAGAAGCCCAGCGGCGCAACCCCGCAGATCCCGGCGACGCGAAAGATGTACATTGAAATTAATAGGGCCGTCAAATTGACTGTCGCAGAGATAATGTATTAATGACTCCTAAATATTTTTAGATTTTTAATACAATAAAATGCCAGTGCAGCAATAATATACATACAGAGAGAGGAAAAGTTAAAAAAACAAAACAGGAACATCGTTAATCTATGTAAACAGAGTAACAACAAATCCAATTTTGAGAACAGTCAAAATGACGACTCTAGTGCATTTAGTGCCACAAATAGATCTTGTTAATCTGCCATTGTTCTTACTTTGGACCCTAATACCTCAGTCCATTTACCCTCCATTACTCAGCATGATGCTAACACACTCTATGCATTGTTGTATGCTGCATGATTATTTACAAGACTAGTTGGCACCAACGTTCCTTTGTGTCCGGCATCCGCCTGGCAGGACTGTCCACAGCTGGTGCGCTCCGAGGAGATTCTGATCCCGGCGGGGGAGGTGAAACCCATCACCCTCAAAGCCAAGAACCTGCCACAGCCGCAGTCTGGCCAGCGGGGCTACGAGTGCGTCCTTCACATCCAGGGGGTCAACCACCGCGTCACCGCCCTCCGATTCAACAGCTCCAGCGTTCAGTGCCAGAACAGCTCGGTAGGCTGGCTTCCCCATTGTTGTCCTGCTCTTCTGTTGCTGAGTTCATTGGTGCCTGCAGCCGTGTCGCCACTCTATAATGTCAGGCTATTTCTGGAAACACAAGCACATCACAATGTACTGTATCTTTCCAAAATAAAACTCACTCGGTTGAAGGGTGTGAGTGGAGAATTTAGCATGGAAACACTGCAACATGGTTCTTCCCTTCAGTCAAGCGCACGCTGACCTCTGCATTATATACCCCTGCGGATCCAATCTATGGATGTACACATTTTATGCCCCGCCATTCTCACTCACACACACACACACACAGACGCAGAATAGCCCAGACACATGTTTGAAATGAAAGTCAGACTGGAAATAAGGGCATAACAGGCACTTCAGGACAGCATCTTTCAAGGCCAGAGGGAGATTCGAGTGTCTGCCCAGCTGTCCTATTTCTCTCGCTTTCCCACTTTGGCAACTCTACGACGATGAGATGATGTAACTTTGACGTAACAATGGAATGACATACTAGAGCAAGTGCATCTACAAGTTTTTCTTTAGCTACCTCATATTGAAATCCTGCAATTATTTTTCACACTTATTTTCAGTACTTGTACGAGGGGATGAAAATCAGTGAGCTGCCCGTGGATTTCTCTGTGGTGTGGAACGGCAACTTCATTATTGACAACCCAGAGAACATTCAGGGTGAGTTCAGTCAATAAGGGCACACGGTGCCTTGATCAAGCACGCTACATTTCCCTGGCACGATTGGAGGAGGAGCATTTTGGTATGGTTCCGTACATGCATGGGTATGCATTGTAAACATATTGAATATTCAAGTCAATCATTCTTTCTGCCAAAGGTAAAATAAGTCAGAATACAGCAGAAATATATATTTTTTTTAATCACACATCCATACTGTGCTCCCCTTTAACCCATAGTAGGCTGTAGTCCTGCCGGTTTTGGATGTTTCATAACTCCCGCAAATCTGCGTCAGCAATAAATGCGCGAAAATTTATATTCCAAGACATGCCACGAAGCCCACGTCACCCTCTTGTTTATATTATGCTACATTTAATTGGATAAGAGACCAAGAATTGGTCAAAACAAAAAAAATGACGTATCCGCTCTGCCGTCTTTAAAGGTAGAAACGCCGTAATACGCTCCCGGCCTTAATGGGTTAAAAAAAAAAAAAGAGCACACACTGTTGTTATTTTTGGTGTTTTGTATTGTGAGTGTGAAGATAAATTCCTGTGGGCCATTAAATATCAGGATTCTCATATTATCCAATGTCCGAATGGCAGATTTCTGTCAAGCGACAGTGGCTGCATGGCTTAATACTGTTGCATTTACATTCATGTGGGGAATTTACTGCTTAACGTTATAGCTTTATTAATAGATATTTCCCCCAAATTATTATGACTGACATACCACAATATTATGACTTTTTCATGTCAAATTATTACAGCTTTCACTCAACAACAAAAAAAATTACCTCTATAGCCTCTACTTTTGACATGTTATAAAAATGTATCTGATTTGATTTTTGCAGAAAAAAAATAGATAAAAATAAAATGTTTTGACAATTTTCTGCCATTATAATATAATACTCTGTATTATAGAAACATTCAAAATAAGCCATGAAATCAGAATGTCGTATCAAAAAGTGAAATGACATGTAATTAAGTTTAAGCATGCACTTATGAGTGTGGACTAGCTAGTAATGGTTAACCATGCTTTGGCACCTCACTGTAAAATCGGTCCAATATGCGTGTGCCCTAAATGTCACCAAATGTTACAACACACTCCTAACGTTGTCCAGGTTTAACAAAGTGTGTGCGCACAGCATGTGTTTACATTTGTGTCTTCTTTTGTCTGTAATTCCCAGTGCACCTGTACAAGTGTGCAGCCCAGAGGGACAGCTGCGGCGTTTGTTTGAAGGCCAACAGGAAGTTTCAGTGTGGCTGGTGCAGCAGCGAGGGGAAGTGCACCTTGCGTCGACACTGCCCTCCCATCAACCCCTACACCACCCGCTGGCTGAACCTGTCCAGCAAAAACGTCAAGTGCACTAACCCACGCATCACTGAGGTCAGTACATTGCACGTTTTAATGCCATAAACGCCAATGCAGTGCTTCACATCAACTGTGCGCAGTACATATTCCATTACTGTAGGATTTTTTTAACCTGTCACAGAGGCCTGATCCAGGTTTGGGGATAGTTGATACTGTGTGTGTTTTCCTAATGAATGCTCTCTATTTGCTTGCTATGTTTAAAAGTATAATTAACTCATTCACTCCCATCGATTTTCACTGAAGCAATCCCCTTCACTCCCGGCTGTTTTTCTGGATTTTGACTGCTTTTGCAACCGCCATAGAATGTTGTGTTCTACTGCTATAAAAACATTGAACCTGCCAAAAGAAAGATTAGAGTCTCTTCTTGCATCAGGAAAAAAAAGGTTTTACTATCTGTTTCCGTTTTGCAGCAATTAGCATTAGAATATAGCTAAGTTTCATCATTATTCAGAAATTGTGAGTAAATTAGCTTTTTTTCAACATGCTCCTAGTTGATCTCTTTTGCGCTGCTGCCACCTGCTGGCCGTTTGTGTAATAACTACAATTTCTTCAACTGTTCTTTACAGTTGAGAGGCTGCATCAAAGCCTTCTGCATGTTCTAGCATAAATTAAAATAAAAATCATTAAAAAACATATACATACGTCTTTGGCACACTTAAAACATGTAAAATAGAACGTAATTATACATTTTTGGGAGCAAATGGGTTAAAGTCCCTCTTATACGCTTGATTTTCCCGACAGTCAAAAGCTACCATTCTGAAACTTCCAGACTTTATTGTGCTCAGTCAAATGAAGCCCACTTGTTATAGTTGACAAATAATGTAAATTAAAAAAATTAAAAATTGCCAAAATATTGGCTGCATTTTGATATGTATGGAAAGAATTGCTGGTTGATCTTTGCTCTCAAAACCAGAATTGTTTAATTTAAAGAACAATTGATAAAAGTATCAACTATATGTTCTAATCCTCTAATAAAGTGAGACTGCAAAAAAGTTTTTTTTTTCTCTAAAACAAAAACCAACAAAATGCATTATAAGTGATAGTTCTTCAGACATCCTGTTTTTTTAGACTCTTAAGACGCGCAGACTTTTAATGTATTTTGTCATCCCTCAAGGTTACCAAAACCCTTTGAAAGTAACTGAATCATAAAAGTTCAAACAACTTTGCATTTAAATAACCTATTTTACCTTATGAATAGCATTACTTCTTCTTCTTCTTTTTCTTCTTCATCTTCTTCTTCTGTATTTTGGATAAACAGATGATCTAAAAAAAGTTGAGTGAAACAATCAATAATGTGCCTATTTAATCAAATCATTAATATCGGCAATTACTAACAGCTTTAGGCAGATGTCTACTATTTGCAAATTCTTACTATTTGTGACGGGGGGGCGTGTCCCCCTCAGTTTTTTAACCCTAACTCTCCACTTTCTAAGGGTTTTTGCTTGACGGTGTGCGCCACGTTTTGCTGTCTTCATCATACACAGCGCGGATTTTCCCCGCTATGGTTGATATTCTCCCAGGCTATAGGGGGAAGTGAAGAGCATCTACGGCATATGAACGACACGTTACCCCATTAGAAGTAGAGAACAATTGTAATTATTTATTTATTTTTCAATAAACTAAAAACTTCCGTAACTTGGGGTGAATGGTCTACATTATGGCATACAAAATAAATGAAAACAAACACCATTGTTTTACGACAGCGTTTGTTCGTATATATATCAACATGTTTTAGTCCCTGTCCCCCCACTTACAAAATCCCATAAGCAATTACTGATGGGTGACTGCATGTTTTTCTTTGTATAATGACGTCGATCAATGTTCAGTAGCTTGCCAACAGCCATCTTGTGCTGCTTTATCACTACATTGAAGTGCATTCATGATTTCAAACATGCAGCAACTCGACACACAAATGAGATGCTCAAGGGCCATGACCTTGAACCTTTTTTGTTGTCCCTGTAAGTGTATCGTCCTTTGGGAGTGGGTTACTGTCACTGAGGAATCAGGAGGTTATACCCTTTAATTATGCTTGGTAACACACCATTATATGACCCCTTTATCCCCATGTAGGTTTATTTAGCATTCATTTAGCACTGATATAATGTCATTGTTAATTATTTTCTGTATTTACACTAGATTAGACAAAAAAACAACACCGGAACAAAGGCTATTTTGTGTGTCTGTTTATGCTTATTAGTTACAGAACAAATAATGTTTAGCATTTTAAACTGTTTAAAAACAGACATATTCATCTAATGAATCCTTATTATGAAAAAAATATGAATATTATCGTAAAGATATCGATTGCTTCTGAATGAGCAGATAATGCAATTGGATTGGCATCTACGTATCAGATGTGTTATGAAATAATTCAAGCTGGAATGGCTCTGTTTATGACTAATCTAGCTTTAGGACACTCACTACTTGAGATGGCCATTTAGACAGCAACGTAACTAAAAGCAGAACATTTCCTTGTGTATTAAGGCATAGAAATATATGCACTGATGTGACTTTTCCAGCATCTATGATAAAACCCCCAAAAAATCTAAATTCCGTATTCTTTTTCACAGCTCAGCAAAGGGAGCCCCCAAGCACCAATGTCTCCTGCAAATGTGCAGATGTTTGCATAGTTTGTTCAAATGCAGCGTGTGGTTTAGTTAAGCTGTTTTTACAGCAGTTTGACCGTGAAACGGATGATTTATTTTTCCATGATTTCCTATTGGACATAGTTGAAAAATCCCGACAAGTAGCGGTCCGCCAACGTCCCTGAACAGATTGTGTTCGATGTTCCCCTGTAACAACATGAATTATGACCAGCGGTTACAGATAACTCTCTGGAAGTCTTTCACATCCAATGAGACAATGTGCTTTGGCTCAGCAAATTTTGCAAGGATAGCAGAAGGACTGTGAGAGTTTGAATGAGAGTCAAGTAACACCTTTTGGCCTACTTTGCCTTCACTTCTGAAACACCTTTATAGTGCAAGTTCATTGCATCAGACAAGTTCCTCCCCTTTATTCTCGCTGTGATTACAATTTCTTTAAGGGGTAGACTAGACATCCCTCTGGTGTATTGAATGTATTAACGCATTTGATTTAGATTGCATGCACCAAAGCTTCCACACTGAGTTAATTTGTATACATAGGAGCACATTAGTAGATGTGCCGACCACAAGATAGGTCTTTTGAATAATGAATGTTTCTATTAAGTGCCATGGCACCTCCCACTATGGGCCATTAATATTGAGGTGATGCAGTGAGTCACAAACAACATCCAATGAAGTTTGATGGTCTTTTGAAGGAAGATGAACCTGTGACGGTTTTTTACATTTTACAAATACAGAAAAGCGTCTCGGCCTTATACTGAATATAAATATTGCCTCGGGAAAGACAACATATTCTCTCTTCCTCACAAGGTGTTTACAGTACACAGCAGGCAGGCGGGACTGTCAGTCGCCGGCTGTAGAAAGGAACTCTCCTCACCCTTTTGATTTCGGAAGGCTCGGTTGTACAAAGCAACTCAGTATGGAACAAAATTTCTGTCGTTATATTGTAAAAAGTTAGGGTAGGACAATCATTGATCCTTACTATACTGTACTTCGTTTTGGCAACATTCTATGAGGTTACCAGACTGCAGTGCTTAAAGGTTTCCTGTACAACAGAAAACACTTTGTAGGACACTTTGTACCAGTTTATTGGAATTTTGATCAGGGAAGTGGAATCTAACCCCAATGGTGTTGTTTTAAACCCAATAAAGAAAATGGACAACACTAACTACATTTTGTTTTTTTAAGATTATATGGCTTTTGCTTTGGATCGAGCAGATACAGTACAGAACACATTAATGATTAGATTAATTATTATTATTATTATTTATTTTTTTAGCATTTTTACTCATCTCAGTCAGCTACTGCAGTTCAGTTTTGCGCAGGAAGCTCATTGGCCATTGGGGTAGTGCATTATTGCTTTTCGCTCTAAGCATTTCGTTTCATCTCGCCTGCCTCAGCATAACTTTCCCCACCATTAATTCATGTGAAGTACCCTGATGGACATTCCGAGGCACTTTGGCAGCCATTTTTGTACCTCTTCATTCCCTTTATTTTGCTCAAACAAACAGATTGTCCTCTCAAATGGGCCTAATTACTTCCCTGGAAGTTTCTTCTCCCGAAATTGACTGTATCGCTGCTCAGTTTAGCGCATCACATCAAGCTTAAGTCCTGCTGTGATAGTTGGCAAAATCTGCCAAGTATCGAATGAAGTGGTGGTGTTAAGTGGACAGAGTTCTGATCCCCTAAGCCGGAGTGAGATAGAGGAAGAAAGCTTCACAGCGAGAGCTGGTTCATACAATGTGCAAGCTGATTGGCTGAAAATCGCCCTATAGTGACACTGTGACTATACGGGCAGTCCACGGTTCTACTCCCTAAATGGATTGCAGGAAGAGCGTGGCGTGGCTGTACTGGATTTGAATTGAGGGCTAAGGGTGACCGGAGTGCGCTTGCGTGTGTGATAATACTTGGATGAAGTGTTGCTGGTCTGCTTAGAAAAACACAGGTCAAAACAGGTCATTACAACAGCGCTAAATATCAGTTGTTTCACTGTACAAACTATCTTCTCCTTAGTTGGCCTAAAAAAAAGATTGTATTCTTTCCCACTGGCTTATTGCTGTGTTTGTATTGCCACTTGGGACTGATTAGAGAAAGTCCACGAAAAAAAAACGTGTTTTCCACAGTTACATCTTTATCTAGTAACTGTCTTAGCAATTACACTTTAACATTATTGTTAAATATTGTATGATGTAATAAACTGAATAGATAATGAACTAAGCTCAACAATAAAACACTGAGACCCCCCCAATTCATACAGCAAACAATTCCGGCTGCAAAAAAAAGTTGGGCTGCAATCCATTCAAGTAGTGCAATTAGGCAATTGCCCTTCAATTGTTTCAAGATGAGGCAGTTGTACAAAATATTCTCCTTGATGCAAATGCTAGATTGATCAATTTAGTAATTTCATACCACATTTTTGACGATAGAAATAACGAGTTATGATACGCATCGCTCGTTCCGCCACCCCCAGTGGATGGATGGATGCGGCGTCCCCCTTTCCCCCCATTTCTTATGTAACAATCTTTTAAGCCTACTCAAATAGCTGCCATTTCTTGATATGGATATATTTAGCCTTATGCCATTCCCCAACAGTCCAACCCCCGCCCCCCCCAACCCTACATACTCTGAATGCCCAAACAGTGCTGAAAGATTTATACATACTCAGACCCCTTAGGCGATGCAGTGACACACTTACTTTACATCCAGAGCAATTAATGTCCACAGGATCTAGATGACAATGCCGGTGTCCCACAGGGACGTGGCAATCCCCCAGTGAGTACAGGTAGAAGGGTTTTCAAGCGGCGCTTTGCGGCCTTCTAAGTGGGTACAACAGAATGTTGGTTTTCTTCCAATCCACTTGCATGACAGGTTGTTTCAAATGGATTGTTTCTCTAGTATCACTACTCTGCTGCACACTTCTCGATGACTCGTTCTTCGACTTGATTTAAGTTGAGTTTGGATGACAGCACCCAAGGAATAATTTTTCATGTTGACTTTGGAAAATCTCACATTCGCACTGAACTAAAATTTGCAATCAGTGCAGCCACTTATACAGATGTTTTTTTGTTTTAGTTTTTTTTTACAAAAAACATATTTTTAATTCTTTTTTTTCCCTAAATATGCATCCATGGTGATGCTTTTCGACCTCAGTCATCGGGCCCTTGGCAGACTGGGCCAACACAAAGTCACGGTCACCAGCTGGTTCTCAGTTGTACAGTAATTTGTTTTTTTTTGTTTTTTTAATACACCTCAGTTCAAATAAATACTCCTTCATTTATTATCTGTTTCTTTGTGAATAAGGCTGGGCAAAAAGTTATTTGGGAACTTAGCAGATTTTTATAAAACTTTGTAAAGAGGTGGGTCATAAGCCACAGAACAACACTTTAGATGTTGGTGCTAATATGGGCAAAAGTGCAGATTAACATTACAACAAAGGACATTGTTGGACATATCCACCCATCCATTCTTTAATCTATCTATTTTGGATACCACTTATACTGTTTGGGACCAAAAGAATGCTAGAGCCTGCCCAAGACGATCATGGGCAAAAGGAGGATTTCACCCTGGATTGGCCATCAGTCTGTAACAGGGTACATTAGGACAGACATCCATTCACAGAGTCATTGAGCATGAACTTAATGGGAATATCAGAAGAGGCAACCACCACACCCTGAATTCATACGAATGGTATGAATCGATTGGTGTTGATTACCAAATTAGGAGTATTTGGCCTTGGTGGAGGTCTACGGTGTGGTATTCAGTTACCTTGAATTTTGGTTGATGGCATGCGCACTGTATGTATCCAGAACACCAATTATCCTTGTATGTTTTATATTGCCCATGTGTATAATCATGTATCTATTAATTGCCGCGTATTTAGTACCTGGGCCCTCAGTGAGGATTTACCCGATTTATTCCACCTCGTAATCCCATCATGTCGCAGTTAGAGAAACCATCAGTATGATACAAACGACAGTATAGCAGCACACAGTTGTGCTTCCTACATCTGGAGTATTTCAGAATTAATATTTATCTAATAATATGACAAAAACATACATTCATCCTTCCTTTTTTTTTTACATTTTTGTTTACATTTTTTACCGTTCATACTCACATAAAAAGTCTACACGACCCTGTTTAAATACCTTTTTTGTGATATTGAAACTGAGATAGGGTGGTTAAACACCCTCTTAAAATTGGGGGTGTGGTTGTGTGTAGAATTAACCAATCACATTTAAACTCATGCTAAATGGAAGTCAGAACACACCTGCCCCTATTTAGAGTGCCTCTGATTAAATCCAAAGAAATTTCAGCTATTTCTGTCAGTGTTCATAATTCCCTCCACACTTTGACTAAGGCCCAAATTCTTACCAAAGAAAACTAAGGTGCCCCAAAGCCTAATACCGCCACCACCATGCTTCACTTTAGGTATTGTATTTATGTGGTGATGAGCAGTGTTGTGTTCGCACCGAACAAACCATTAGGAATTATGGCCCAAAAAATCTTTCTTTTTTTAAATACATAATAATTTAAAAAATAATAATAATAATTTAAAAAAAGATCAATTGAGTCCTGCTGTTTCTAGTTCATCTTAATGGTGGAATTTTTTTTCACCTTGGACTCCTTTTTTTATATCACAAAACCTTGGCATTTGAAAAGGGGTGTGTAAACTTTAAATAAAAAAAATAATTATATCTACTGCAGTTGATGTTACATCTGCCAGCACTACTGATTCTGAAGGCCCTGGGCAGATTGGAATGAAATGAAAGCACAGAGTATGCAATCTTGGACACAAAAAAATCTAGCATCCACAAACTAAAAGCAGTGCACAGTAAAAGAAGAGAAGAAAAACACTACAAAATGAGGGGAAGACTGTTCGGAATAAATGAGTATAATTCCATAGAACAAATATTAGAATTGAGGTTGTAAATGTAGGTCAGTGCTTCTGATAGTGTTTCAGTGAGCAGAGAAGGCCTGCTCTCTTCTCATCGCTGATTAACTGAGACTAACATCTTTATTTTGTTATGGATTGCAAGTTTTTACCCAAATTTTGTTTGCTCTTCAAAGGTGACCCCAGTGGCTGGCCCCCCCGAAGGAGGCACCCGGGTGACCATCCATGGCACCAACCTCGGTCTGGCCTTCTCAGACGTGGTGGGCAATGTAGAGGTGGCGGGAGTAAGGTGCGCTCCTGTGCAGGACGGCTACATCATCGCTGAGCAGTAAGTCCTTTTGGCGATAACGTTGTTAACTCATTTTGTTCTTAACGGTGGATGATGTCGACAATTTAAGGCACTAATCACAAAACTGAAGTTAAAGGAGGAACGATGACAAAAGTCAACTACTTGCAACTGACACGAATACTTAGACAGATTTGAACCCTGGCATCCCTGCTACAGTAGCAGTTGCCTGTGTTTACCTCCTTAATTGGCTTACACTGTGCACAGATCATGATCAAGTCCGTTCGGTTTGACCTCTTTACTTATCAACTATCACTCGTGCGACCCTACAAATACCATCTGCCCTCCCTTTTTTATATGCATCAAGGTTATGTCAGAAGGGTTTTAACTGGATTCTTAATGAGAAAAATCTGTCATCTGCAGTATATATACAGAGAGAGAGAGAGAACGCTATAGTCAATCACTAAGAAGCTTCTACAGCAGTAAAATCATTACACTAATCCCTAACAAGAGAAGTGAGGTAAAATGTGTCGCCTGTGAATTGGAATGTCTGTGTGAACATCAACCATCAAGAATCCAGTCATTAAATCCTACAGACGGTGTATCTAAAAATATTAAATAAAATTAAATATTAAATATTAAATAGGATTTTCCATGTTGAATTGACTTTTTTTTTTTTTCTCTGGAGAGCTCAGTATTGTTCATTCGGTAATTTTACCAATTTGACATGTCATCATCATTGCTCTCTCTTTTTTTTTTTTTTTGGACATTTTTCAATAAATACAACAGTGTCATCAATGTGTTTTAAATCATTGAATTGACAAAAAATGGTGATTGTTTTGCACCAGGTTCAGAAATAGGCTCTAGCTCACCCACTACCTTAATGAGCAGAAGAAAGAAATTCAATAAAGTACTCTAAAGTGTACTCAAAGAAACAAATATTATTCTCTTTAGCGAAAATAATTTTGAATCCTGTAACACAGCCTTCATTAGATTACATTACAACATCCCGATCTGTTGACATTTACTACTTTTACACAAGTATATGGAGAGAAACACAGAGCTAAGCTTTCATCCCGAGCCAACATCAACATGCTCATGCATATGCACGTGCAGGCTAGCATAGTCAAGGATCTCAGTGGAGCCTTTAACCCTAGTAGTTGGCCTAGTTCTGCCCCAAGAAAAAGAATATTCTCTGTTCACATCAGGGACCTTGTATGAGAGTGTATCTGGATTTGTATGGGTAGAATAATATACGATTAAAATATGTAAAGTAAATATTGACTACACATACATGCAAAACCACTATAAATCATCACACTATAATTGGAATGTCCCACTTAGTTTTCAAGCAAACAACGCTCCAGTCTGACAGCACACAAATCCATAGACATTCCTTTCCCTTCCATACTGCAAGGAAAAACAAAACAATCAAAATAAGGAAGATTTTATGATGATGTGAATTGGACATGTGGGCTTCAGTTGAGTTTTTTTTTTTTCAGTCTCAACTTACGCATCAAACCTCCTGTGATGTACTCTAACGAGAAACATTAGGTAGCAGGTGTTCTATTTGTCATCAATAAAGCGTTTCCATTCCACTTTTTGACCTTCAAAGTGGCCAAATGACCTTTGTTAGAAAAACATTGAGAGGATTGTCATGCCTGACCATTGGATATGGATGCCATGTGACACATTCATATGCAGCTAGATCGTGCACAATTAGCTAATTCTTCATGTTTTTAAAGGCACAATGAGAAACCTAATTGTTATTTTACTGACACTGTCAGAGAAGTAAGAGTATGTTTAATATTGAAGTTTCTGGTGGTGTATAACTCTTACACTATGTTGAGAGCTATGTGTAATATTTTATGTGCCTTCATTAATTATATGAAAGAAACAATTTCCACTCCATTTTTAAACCATGAGCACCATCTAGAGAAGAAAAAATATGGTTCATGAAGAATGGTTCATGAAGCTTCATTTTCCCGTCACGACTGTATTGGAAATGTTTTATCATTAATATTTGATATTGTGTGTTTCTTTTTTGCAGAATTGTGTGCGAGATGGATGCTGCCCCTGCACATAGTCAACCTGGTCCAATCCAGCTTTGTGTCGGAGAGTGCAGACCTGAACTCAGAGCTCGATCGAATCAACTCTACTCCTTTGTGGTACACTTTAACACTATAGAATACTGCCAGCCAGCCATCATTCACCAATTTTCCTGACTGATGGACTCATTTTGACATTTGGTGTTCTCTAGACACCCACAATCACAGGTGTGTCACCCAGCAGAGGTCCAGAGTCCGGGGGCACCAAAGTCACAATCATCGGAGAAAACCTTGGTGCTGGTAGCAGCGTCAGCGTTCAGTTTGGAAACCAGACGTGTGAGTTCTTCAGGTGAGTACCACTGTTACAGAATTTGTCATTCTCGTAAAAGTCAGACAACACTTTAGAGTTTGACCACCATCATCCATGACGTCAGCTTATTTGCCAAGCTGAACTTTATGGGCTCTAATTTCCTTGAAAAATGTCATGTCCTGATATTTGTGCTGATGCAAGCTTTGCTGAACGTTTTGGGGGAATTTGGTTCACCTCTCTGCACCATACTGGGCATTCCAGCGTACCGAGAAATGGGCCGGAAATCCACAGGTTTACCTTATTAATAGGAAAAAAAAGTAGGCTTGTTGGCGCTACCACGCATCACCATTAAGCATTCAAGTCCACAGCATCACTGACGGCAAAATGAAAATGTGCCGCATAGGAATAACAACAAGGAGGTGCCACCTTGTGGCGCGGTGCCATACTGCGGATTGTTACAATGTGTCCAGCACACTTTGACAGTTTGGTGGCTGAAAGTAAATTGACTAAAAGTAACTTTTTATGCCCAGTCATTTTGAAGCAGTTTCCGGTTTTAAATATAAAAACTTTTTTAATCTGGTTCAGCATTTAATAAAAAAAAAAAATTATACAACAGATTAATAATTTATTGACATAATCGTTAATTGCAGCCCCAATCATGATTTTTGTTGTTGTTGTTGTTGTAAATCAAATTGTCAATGTTGTGATTAACTAACATTTATATAAAAAATATAAATAGCGCAAGGACACGCAGTTGAATTATTTTGTTGTAACACTGAAAGCGTCGTTGCCATTAAATTTGGGTTGTTGTTGTTTTTTAGTTGATCAGGGGCAGACAAAACAAGTTTTACTTCTTTATGTTCCCTTTAATTTCTTTTGCTTTACTTTGAATTTGAATATTGATTTATAGTGTCTTTTTTCTTTTAAAAATGAATGAAATAAATTGATTGATTGATTGATTGGTTGATTGATTGATTGATTGATTGAACATAATGTGGTGTAACGTTAGAAATAGAGGACAATTGTTATACTGGCCAATCAAATTTACTGCCTAAATTGTAGGGGTGCAAACAGAAAGTAAAAATCTGATGTGCCTTCCAATAACATGTAATGATCATGCTAAATGCATGATCCTGCTGGCTGATAGAATTTAACAATGAAAGCTGTATTTTACAAGGATAGTTTTTTTTTCCCTTTGCTGTGCAAATTTAGTAAGGCCTTAATGGACCACAGAGCTACATCAGTTGGATAATAATAACTTGCATTGTGAAAACATTATGAACCTGTGGACATGTTTTTACTCAAACCTTTTCCTCTCACTCTGCCTTCCCTCTGCTGGATTCTCCCACATGCACTCCTACTTTTCCATCTTTCGGGCAGCTATTTTAAGTCCTTGTGCTGTAGTCTGAATGCTATACAGTAAGGTGGAAAAACAAGTTGGCTTTTAATGAGATACAGGACGGTCTAATTACTGTTTTTTTCCTACCTGCCATGGGAGGAAGATGTCGTTAATGAGCTTGGACTAGATAGGAAGTGCAATCATGGAATGATGAGACATGTTGATAAAGTAGATATGATACAGTCATAAATGTGGTCATTTTGTATATAAGGTACATATGACCAATTTTAATGATGTTCCTGGCTATGACCGAAACCAAACTTCTTTTTTTTTCTTTTTTTTTTGCACTCACTCACACAAACACGCACACATTCAAACATGGTCTCCCAGGCGGGGAAGCGAACTCACACCAACCTGCATCATAAGCAAGTGATGGTACCACTCCGACACCTGGAGTCCAAACCAAACTGTTGACGGAAGTTTGTAGGAAATGGTCAAGTAGTAGAAAAATAATTATTTGCTCGCATTATTCTTATTTACATTCTACAACACAATCCATGATGCTGGTTAGCCTCTGATTTGTTTGGATTTAGAATCATTTCCCCATTTAATGCAAATGGAAATAATTTGCTCCAGAGTCCAACTCTCACTGTACAGAGTGCAGAGGCAATGTTTTAAGTAACATTTTACAATTATTAAAGAAATGCTGCATCGAAAGTTATGGGAGAAAGACAAACCAGATAAATCTCGAAACGACCCACACGATTTACTGATTGATATTTGAACTCGGCATGACACCAAACAAACCCTTCTGCAACACCTCAAATTCAACTCACTCATATCACAAATTCATGCTGACATCTGGAACAATCCACAAGACTGATTTATTTATTTTATCTTTTTACTAGTCAAAGCCCTTTTTGTCCCCATTGGTGATTCTTTAAGTCCAATGAATCTTTTAGATTTTCCGCTATGTGATCCAGTCCCACACAGCAGACTCAGCACCAAGCAGGACACTTGCAGGCGCCATTTTGTTGTCTATAGAGCTGCAAGTGAACCCAAATTGCACACCCATGCTCATTGCTTATGGATGTTTACATCAGTAGTCAGGCTCACTGACCCATTATGGCTTTCTTCTTGGCATCCTGGTACTTTCTTTCCAAGCGTTACTTTTATAGCCTGTCAGGTAGGCAGGACATACAGTATGCGGGGTCAAGCTTTGCACAAAGGCTCTGAAACCTTTGTCTTCCACCACACTAAATGGCTAAGCATATATCACAATTAACTCTACCTGTGCCAATTGAACTTGCCAGCCTAAAAGGAAATACAGGAAAAATAGTCAGATAGAGGTAATTTTATCCATCCCTGAGCCATCACCTTATTATGGTGGATGGTCTTGTGTGTCTCTAGAGGAGCTAAGTGGCCCGGGGTTTTATGCCCCTAGTATGGTAAACAGGTCCTAGGTGAGAGATCAGACAAAGAACAGTTCAAAGACATGCGCGTTTCCTCATTTCTACTATGATGAATGATTTGGAGATTGGATTGGAAACAATCCAACGAATGACTGGAAACAGCATAGATGTAAAGTAGCACCATGATTGTAATTTTAAACCATTGAATAACTGTTGAACAAAAACACAACAGTAACACATACACAAAGAGCATACAACATTCTTCACCGGCTTACTGTACATTGCTGGGGGAAAGATTGGGGTAGGGTACGTGTTTGCAGTCTCTGCTTGTTTCGGGCTACTGGCACGCCATCTGGAGGAAAAAATAATTTCATTCTTTAAATGTTTGATAACATGGGGTTTTGTATTATGTATACTGTATTCAATTCATTCATTTTTATCGCTGTTATCGCTGGCGACCAAGAGTTAGTGCACAATGTGGAAGTAGTGTGTGTGTGTGTAGAGTCCACCATGACTGCTAGAGTTTTATCAAATACTTCTTGTGGTACTGTAAAAAAAAAAAAAAAAAAGTACATTTTACAAGGAGAGTTTTGAGTACATTTTACCAGTTTATATTAAAAAAAAAGTTACATAAGCTTTGAGGAACTAACTCGTGACCTTTAGATTGGGAGCCACTCTACCACCTGAGCCATGCCACTCTTGCTGTTTGCTGGTGTGTGCTAAATGAGATCAAATACGGGTTAAGGTACAAGGATTCCGCTTGACACCATCAATATACTATAACACATTGCAGGAGTGGCATGGCTCAGGTGGTAGAGTGGCTGTCTCCCAACCTGAAGGTTGTGGGTTCGTTCCTAAACCCTTAAATAACTTTTTTTTAATAATTGACTGGTAAAATATACTCAAAACTCTCCTTGTAAAACGTACTTAAAATTTCTGAGTGAAAAACATTAGGTTTTTCAAGGAAATATTACTTCTTCTTTTTTTACAGTGTGACATCATTAATCAACTCTACCTGTATCAGATGAGGTGTTCACACCATTATGTGATAGTATTGCTAATACACAATTTAAGTGTGAACATTTTTTTTTTATAATGGATGTGGCCAAATACCAATGCTTTTTATACAGAATATATTACAATAATCGTCTTTGTTTCTTTTATACTTGTAGTCGTACTATGACGGAGATTGTGTGCTGCTCTGCACCCTCTCTGTCCGGCATCAGCCTTGTCCAGATCAGCGTGAGCGTGGACCGCTCCCAAATCAGGGAGAGTCTCACCTTCGAGTACATCGAGGATCCCACCGTGGTGCGCATTGAACCCGACTGGAGCATTGCCAGGTAAAAAAAAAAACACGAAACCTGTAGGCTGCGCTACATATACGCCAATACATTCATTCACATTCTCATCAAGTCAATCCTGTGAAGCTTTGCCGCCAAGCAACCGGTCGTTAGCAGGCGTGAGTCAATACTGCACTTTCAATTACTTCTCTTTCAATTAGTTTGGATGTGATGGAGATGCCGCAGCACACAGTCCGTAGACAGTCTCTCATTGAATGCAATCCTGAGATGCACTACTAATTAAGAGGAGGAGAGGAATGAAAGTGTGTTATTGACTGGATTTTGAAGAAAATCTTACAAAAAAAGCATGCAAGCTACATTTCAATGAAAGGTTTTAAAACATAGTTTTAAAAAAAAAAACAGGAGCACCCACAGAGGGCAGACCTCTACCAAGTGAGCAAAATATAATAAGACATTCATTAACAATTGAAACAAATTTCAACCTGATCGGAGTAGATCTGACTGATATAAAGTTTTTTTTTTTTCAAGTTAATTGCCAAATCTGGATCAGATCCATATTGAACTTGTTTTGCATTATAGCTCCTCACCCTGCATACACAGCAATATTGCCATTTGATAAAGTCTGACTAGGCACAGGCCGTATCAGATTCAGAAAAATAGTGCAAATTTCACAGTATCACAATATAGTAAGTACAGCTCTAAAAAAAAATAAAATAATTACCCCGCCCCCCATGCCCCCATGGGTAAATGGCAACTTTTTTCCATTAAACATGCTCCGTAGGTACATAAGTACATGTCAAAAGAAAGTAAACAACTAAAATGTTATAAACAAAATCAAAATGTAATATAACAATAACAGTACTGTAGTATTTCTCAGAAAATGGGTGCCTACTTTTCTCTGATCTTCTCCGCATTGTAAAGTAACGTCAGAGCAGAAATAAACTGATGTTAGCCATGCTAGAGTTAGCTAGCTATCTACCTCGGTAGTGACTCTATAGTATTTATTTCAACAAATGTAAATACACCGAACAATCCCCAAAGAAACAACTTTTCCAACAAGAGGAAAAGTTGCTGCTCACTGACTGCTCACACCAACAGCTAGATAATTCCAAATTGTATGTGATCAGCAATGTTTGATTATTTCACTTTTGGGTGGAGAACTGGAATAAATCTGTAGACTCTAAATCTGTGTCCACTTCTGCTTGTCCTTAGTGGCCACACCCCCTTGATGGTGACCGGCACGAATCTGGATGTGGTTCAGGAGCCTAGGATCCGAATCAAGTATGCCGGCAAAGAGTCGGTCAATGTAAGTGTCGTTGTCATTGCCCTGTTGACTTACTATTTATTTTGGATTCATCAAACCTACTGTGTATTGCTGGCATTGGGCCAAAACCTAGTCACTCCAAAATCATCACTTTTCAGGAGACCCCAAAACCGATGTGTTTTTTTTTTTTCCAACCTATAACATTGCATCATCAAAGGGAACAAGCCATTTTAAACACGTTAGAAAAATGATAAAAATGACACCCATATGTGTGGACTGACCAAAAGTATAGTTTTATAATATGAAATTTCCCAAATTGGGATTTAGGAGGTTTTGGCCCGACGCCAGCGATATTCCATAACACAATCCATCTAGCTCTCTGTTAATTTAGAATAATGCATTTAGCAGTGAGCACACGACCCAACTGTTTACAGACTCTCAGTCTGAAATGCGGTTGGGGCCAGTGTTGGAGGTGTGCATGATTGGGGTCAAGGGGACCTCTAATGGGTTTCAATGGAAGATTAAGCACTGCAGGAAGTCGCTGGTCAGCATAAAGACACACCATATAATCAAAATCCCGGCATTGGGAAATCGCTACAAATTGCGTTTGAGCCTCCGTCCTGCGGGCTTTTTTTTAATTAAGAAGATGGGATTTGGTCTTAGTGCTCTCTGGACGAAGAGAACGAGGTTATACGACTGAGGTAAATTAAGAAAGGCTGGAACTGAAGAGTATAACAAGAGTGGTAATGTCCATTTACATATAGAACAATGGATTAATCCGCAGCAGCAGCATGCACATTACATGTACTTTGGAATTTATTAATGGATGGATGGATGGCCAGATAAGGTCAGTAGTTAATTGGATGGATGGATGGATGGATGGAGCGCTTACTGAAGTCGCACAACAACATTTACAGATTTTGGAACTCTGTGCACTCAAAAGGCCCGCTTTCATTATCAGGCGCGCCGTTAATTGAGGAAAAACAAAACTTTTAATTCTGTTTTATGGCTGTAAAAATACGGTAATTCTAATGTACGAAATGCGGGTAACGACGCTAGTGTAGCCCAATATAGCAGAGTAAGAGTTGCGTTTCTTCTTCACACATCTAGTAAAAGTAAAAAGCATTGTGTTTTTTCAAAAAGTTACTCAAGTAAATGTAACACAGTAAATGTAACTCGTTATTACCCACCACTGAAATTGATTGAACAGATGGAATGTATTTAGTGATATAAATTTAGTAGTAAATGTAAATGTATTCCAGACAATGAACGTCTTGATATAGACATTTACAACATCTCATAAAAAAAAGGAAAAGAAGCCTTCCCTCATCTGTATTCCGGCTTCTTACTGTTGACTGTGGTCTAAAATTAGCCTCAAGTGTATTGCTCGTTTATTGCTGAAGATCACAACCCAGCCTTAAGTCTTTATTCCGACAATATTTGCCTGCATGAGGACACAGTTTCTCTTAAAGACCTTTGTGAAATATGTAGGCTATGTACATTACAAGTGTGCTGTTTTATATTCGGAATGGCGCATAAACACTTCCTGTGTAGCCTGTTAAAAAGTGATTGACTCGTCTTGATGTCTGCTGTTATGCTCAGCCCTGAAAGAGATTTGTTCATCTCTTCCAGCTCGCAATAGATGCAAGCTTCACTGCCTTTATCGCACACGTGGAGAATGAATTTCTATTAAAACGCTGAGGTTACCACTACACATCTTTCATACGCCTCCAGTCTCATCTCCTGTTGTTGCCAAAGGACGGCCACCATCCCCCTTTTGGAAAACCAGCGTCTGTCTGTCAGCTGGCCTCAAATAATCACCTGTCTACCGCTAAATTACCACCTTGCTTCCTTCTCCCTGGTGGTGTCGCCTGCGTTCATGCACAAAGACACCAGCATACGGAGTGAAATTTGCTTTGTGAGGCTTTGTATCATTTGCCGTAATTCTGATTTAACCCTGGAGAACCCACGGGGTCAAATTTGGCCCCTATAAATTCTGCTACTCAAATAACAAAGACCTTTTTTTCTTCTTTTTTTTTTTACAAATTTAACTTCAAAAGTCCAGAGTGCCACTTCTGACCCCTGCATGGGGCCATCTAAGATGAATATTGCACTTACATGAGCCAGAGTGGTGGTGACAAGATGGCTGGCAACATGCTGTTTTGTTGAGCTGGAAATCAATCCAAACAAAACCATCTTCTCAGCAAACCATCAGATGGTAAAATTGAGTTTTTTTTTTGTTAATCTGTTTCATATCATGTTGCAGAATGCCTAGGAGTATGTTTTATATATATATTTTGCTAAATTAGCAACTCTGAGCTAGTTCAAAAAACAATGGTTTAAATTGAAAAAACATATATATTTGGTGTTCAGTGAACTTATAGCAGTCATTTAATGTATAATTCATAATTTTCCAAAGAAGAAAAGGGTTCTTGGGTTCTCCAGGGTGAAGTTAAAAAGGTTCATTTTCAAAATACCGCATTTGCCACATTAAGGTTCCTGGGTTGATCAGAGGTTACAGCACAGTTTGTTATTGTATCCTATCAGTGATTGTCAGAGACACCCGGGTCCTAAAGAGAAAGCATTGTCCATCAACCATAATGGATACTCAATACTTGCACATGATATGTTCTTATTGATGTTCTGTTGTGCACTGACTGCACTGCCATACGTCTCAGCACCGTCAATGAGTGGTTCATTGAATCACGGCAGCCTCTCGAGTGTCGGACTGCAGCGCTACTTACGCATACTGATGGACATTTATGTTGTACTGTATTGTGTTATTGGAAAGAATGATGCTACAGGTTGGATGCGCTTTATTTATCATAACACTTTTTGCATTGTCATTGTCCGTCTTTTTAGTTACTGCTAATGCAGTCATTTGACAGCAGTTTATAACAACACATTTACACAAACACTTGCATTTCTTTCTTCAGTGTGAGATTGCCTTTGGGGTAATGCATAGTCTATTCCCCCCCCCCCTTCTTTTTTTTTCAAATTGTGGCTTTAAAAATAAATTATTTTGACAAGATTAATCTTGGGTTCACTATGTCTCTCCTAGAGTAAGTAAAGCTTCGGCTGCTCCACTTGCACTGCCAACTTTGCACAAAATAAGTGTGACAGTCTACTGGAACACCCTTGTGACTATAACAAGCCACAGGGGTGACGTCTTGTAATTAAAGTCATTTAGTCAGCACCCTTAAAGTTGTATAATATTAATATTGGAGCCAGATTGTGGAAGATGCCCGCCGGGATATGTTGTGAATGTCTGCAACTGTTTATCTTTGTGTATTTCTCTGACAGCAGTCTAGCGATTGTATCTCAACATTTGCATGGGATTTCTGAGGGGAAATGCATTTTGTATAAATCCACGGCACGCATTCGGATTGAATTCTGAGATGGCTAACGTCTACTTGTTTTAAATCATGCTGACAAGTTGCTGACAAGTTGACTCACTAACCTCTAGCCTGGTGAACATGGCAGAGGCTTGTTGGCTTGTGTACTACACACAAGCTTGTGTGGATGGGAGGTTTGGATTTTCTGCCAGTTTTTGCAATCGGTTGGCAGGAAAACAGTGTAGGAGTAACACAGCACGGGGCCAGCCATCTCTTGAATGCTAGCCTCCGGATGACCCTTGACGCCTTGACCTCCATCCTACACACATCTCTACAAGGCCATATCCTATCCTCCAGTCCTTTCTCACCGGCCAGAGACCTTCTGGGTAGTTGGGCAGTACTAAGACACTACACTAGATCTATAATATATGCAGCCAGAGGCACTCAGGGATGTTGCCGGCTGCTTCCCTTTGAGAGTGCAGACCGATGAAGCCACAATTCCAATTATTTTCTCTAACAGTTGACCTCATTCCACTTTATCAACACACAACAATGTGAAGCTTCCCTCTCTGCATGGCCTTTAGGAATATGTTGTGCAGTCAGTATTTGGCAAGACGCAGATAGTGCTGCAGATAAGGAGCCAGGCCCTTTTGACAAACTACAATGTTGTAATCCGGAAGCTGCGCAGTACCGTGTCATGAGTGCATCCGCTCGTGTTATGATACAAGGCGTAAAAAGAACATCCTATGCTAATATACCAAGGCAGTTACCATGCAGAGTTTTATCAGTAGGCTGATTGACAGCCATTGATAGTCCCAGCCTGCAGCCAAGCAGCACATTTGCTTATCAAATCCTTCAGTGGTCCATTTACTCATCACTATTTATTTGCTCGTCACTTTGGATTCCAACTTCCACAGCCAGAAAAAGAAAAAAATGATAGCAACAGTTTTTGGTCCTGACAGGGTTCAGCATGTGACATGATAAGAGAAAGGAGAGTAAAATACTGACTGTAGTCACATCTGACAGTTTAATGTTACAGTCATCTCTACAGTGGACTTTTAAACTGCCATTTGCTTGTCAAAGGCCTACTGCAGACAACTGCAGAACTCCAGAATTTTCATAGACGATTTTTGCAAGTGATTTCTAGAGGTCCTTGATCTGTCTTCAGTCCACTCGTCGTTTTCAACACGTTAATTCTTGTGCCTACAAGAAAAGGTGAGCTCATGTGCATAAACGCAATGTCGGTAACATGTTATAAAGTAGTGCATTACTCGAAATGTTTAATGCATTACTTTTTCCAAACAGGTAATCAGGCTACAATTACTCTTTGTTGTACAATGCATATGCTTCTACTTAGAAGAAACAGCAGAAATTCAGCATTTTATACCATTATAAGCAACTGCAATTGACCGCCTATGATTTACAATAGTGAGCCAAAATTGACAAGACTTAAAGAAACAGCACAGACTTCTCAGCAACGGTTGTATTTACCACGCACATATTTTTAACTAATAGTCCAATTAGATGGCAAGAACTGGTGTCATTTTCAACTTGTCTGTATCTGCTGAATGTAACTGTTAAAGTAAGTAGTCTAACTTAGTTACATTTTAAAGCAAGTAATCAGTAAAGTAACTCAGTTACTCGTATTTCGTATTAGCAGGGTATCTGGAGATGTGATGTATTAACCAGCATTGTGGCCCTCAATGTGTTTTTGTCACCGTTTTTGCTTTGTGACATTTCCCAGCAATCACTCACAATTTCAAGGACAATGGATTTACGCTGATTAGAAAATCGGAGGCTGAGGCCTTTCTGTGTCGCTTCAGCGGAAGACAACAATAATGCAGCAATATAACGGCTCTGACATTATATAAGTTAATTGTAGTCCTCGTCTCAGTTCATTTTCCATGTCCAAACGAGTTTGATACTCTACATGCAAAGAGAATGCTCGCTCCTTAGAACACAAAACTTGCATGGTGTTGACGACACACAACAACTCTACATCGATCTCCCCGACTGGCTGTGTCACTACGCACACTCTCTCTCACACACTCACACACACACAACAGGTAGGGGGCGTGGTATTTGCTTGCATTCAGCAGCTTTGGTGATATTTGCCTCTAATTAAGTTTCTTCCCCAGAGAGAGGGAACAGCTCGGGAATGAAAGCAGATAAAAAACCTCTGTGAGCGGAGTTGCTGCTCAGCAATCAATCCTCGCCTCCCAAACCCTCAACCCCTCCCTTTTCCTCCCCCCTCTAGAGCTGAGCCAGCGAGGATAGATGGGAGACAGCTCTCTCATCTGGGCAAACTGGAGAGAAGTAATAAAAGAGCCATAGCTCAGCCTCAGTCTCTGGCTGAGAAGGCAGAAGGAGCAGCCTCCTCCATGCTTTGTGGCTGATGTTTTTCACTCAAGCACCAGCGGCTGTTTATTTTTTATCTCATGGAGGCTCGCTCAACAATAGAGATGGATTTAATGATCGACAGTAGATTGTTATCTGTGCCAAGAATGAGGACTTTATATGCCAAATATGCCGGTCTCTCTGTGTCTTCCTTGGTGATTCCAATTGTCAAAATTGACCTGAAAGAAGCCTGAGAAGAAAATCATCACAGAACAATGCACACACCAGATAGCAGTTTTTTTTAATGTATTTGTTCAGATAATGGGAGGGATTTATTTTTCGAACTATAGAAAGTACTCTGTATTTATTGAAGAACATACCCATTTTAGAGGATTTTATTTGTACAACATGTTTGTGTCAGGGCAGAGGATTGTCTCTTGCAATATGTTTGTATTCCTGGTTTCTATATCAGTAATTATGGTTTCAGACAGAGTTTCCTGAACAGCATGTCAAGTTCGCACTTGTTGCGTGGCTATAAAAACATGCTATTGGTTTAAAACCACCTAGTGGCACCACCTCTTCCATTGTGACTTAGAAGTGCAGTATTTGAGGCTTTTTTCACATTTGCATCTGTTATCCTTTCCAGGTGTGCAAAGGGTTGAATGCAACCAGCATGAGCTGCTCTGCTCCCTCCCTGGTAGAAGACTACCGTCCAGCCTTGGACTCAGTGAAACACGCAGATGAATTTGGCTTCATCTTCAACAACGTGCAGGCGCTGCTGGTTTACAACAACACCAACCTCTTCTATTACCCGAACCCTTACTTTGAACCCCTCAGCACCACCGGAGTCCTCGAGCAAAAGCCGGGCTCTCCCATCATTCTCAAGGTATGCACATTCTCGCGGTCCTGAGGTCTGTCACCAGTGGTGTGCAAGTTGTGAGGGGAGCGGTCGGAATGGATTGAAATATCTTTATTGTCATTGCACATGAACAACTACAGAACCGACAGAGGACCAAAACTACCCAAATTAAAAATAAATAAATAATTAAAAATAAATAAATAATTAAAAATATAATTAAAAATATAATTAAAAAAATTACACATTTGGGACCGCCCCCTCATTTGAATAAAATTTCATGACGGAATTCATGCTGACAGCGTGAAATAAATAAATATGAGAGCGGAGCCTTTTTATTTATTGATTGACATTTAATTATATTTATATATTTATTTATGTATTTATTAATATATATGTATATATATTTATTATTTATTTATTGCTTAATTTTTTCATTGTATATTTTATATTCATTTTTATTTTCACTTTTATTCATTTATTTATTCATTTTTAATTTAGGCAGTTTTGGTCCTCCATATAGAGCAACGAAATTTCAGTTAGCAGGCTAAGAAACATGTAAAACAGGACAGAAAGCCCTGTTAGTACTCGCTAAAAAGCGCCCCGAGATCTTAGATAAGAAGGGAAGACGTGAAGGAAAGAGAGGGAAAAAAACAAGGCTCGAGCCACACTCCCAAAGTGGAGCATAAGGGGGGGGCTAACCTTGCACATGCAGCAAATGCAGACATCACAAAGGCTTTATAATGGTGATGTCTTAATTTACTCCAGTAATTGTCATGGGTTCAAATTTGAGTTTCCCCTTAAGAGAAACCATCACCACTCAGTTTCACAAAAGCATCTAATTGACAGATGTGGGGCACATTTTTGTGGTTTGACAGGCTTTGGAAATCATATCTTCACTCGGCCATGTGTTTTGCTGTGGCACATCTTAATTGCAAACCCCTTGTACACCCACAGGGCAGAAACCTGCTTCCTCCAACCTCAGGAGGGGTAAAGCTTAACTACACGGTGCTGATAGGAGAGACCCCCTGCTCCGTGACTGTGTCCGAGAGCCAGCTGCTATGTGAGCCGCCCAACCTCACTGGACAATACAAAGTCATGGTCAGTGCGGACCCAGAGCTACTTAGCATCAAACTCTTTTTTTTTTTTCCATCTGTCCCCGCATAGGGGATTTTATCTTCATTATAATTTCAAACTCCATTATTCATGCCCTCATCATTGCTCATTCAGCCGAGGCAAAGGGGTTAAAGGGAGAGCGGTGTGAGTGCACTCTGAGCCGCCAAAAAGTTCTGTAATCCACTGCAAGAATTTGTAATTGCTTGCTTGCATTTGAGTGTTTTCCTTCATTTTGTATGCAGCTGTGTATTTGTACAACATTTAAGCATACAATATTTGCCCAGATTTCACAATATTTCAAAGGCAGAGGGCAGACTTTGTGTTAATACTGAACAGTGTTAGTGTCCTCTGTTGATTTTTTCAGCACATTGTCCAAAAAAAAACATGTTTGGCAACTTAAATGGGGGTTAAATCCACGCCCACAACCTTCTGTATGTGCCGGTAAAACCAGTTCTTCTGGACACTCAGAAGATAAGATAAAAAAATAATGATAATTTGATTGATTTGAAGTCTGAAAGATTTGAAAACACCTACACTTACGTACTTCAATGAATGAGTGGGTGGATGGACAGCCAGATGATGTCAGTAGTTAATTACTTGGATGGATGGATGGATGGATGGATGGACAGATGGATGGACGCACGCACGCACGCACGCACGCACGCACGCACTCGTTTTGTTAAAGATGAAAGTGACAGGTGTTTCTCCACAGATTCAAGTAGGCGGCCTCCACGTCTCACCTGGCGCTGTCCACATCATGTCAGACAGTCTGCTGACCCTTCCGGCCATCGTCAGCATCGCCGCCGGCGGGGGCCTCCTCCTCATCATCGTCATCCTCGTCCTGATTGCCTACAAGCGAAAGTCGCGTGAAAACGACCTCACGCTCAAACGCCTGCAGATGCAAATGGACAACCTGGAGTCACGAGTCGCCCTGGAGTGTAAAGAAGGTTAGTTAGACGAGCGGTGGCGTTGACTGTCTGGGTTTATGCAGCCATGTTTCCACCAAGCAGTTCAGTTCGATTCATGTGGCTGAAATGCACTGTTTTCATTTTGTATTTCATTTATGTTAAAGATGCTAAAACAACTCATCTGTGCTATTATTTTTAAAACCCTCCTCATGGGGGCAATCTGCAGTACCTAAGGTAGCCTTAGACTTCCACTCACTTCCAAAATTGGGAAAAGACAAGCCTTCGTGGTGTAATAAACATGTCAAGAAGAACGTTGCCCTCCACTGCTGTCCTTGGTCGTGAGCTCACTCTTCGTTGAATTAATTAAGGGCACTATGATGTTATGCTGTTTACGTAGCTGATGCAGATATTACAGCTATCCCACCTACTGTACACAAACCATGCGGGAAACAGGAACAATCAGGATTTATCATTTGAAAAACATAATAAACAGGGCTAGACAGCTTGCCAGACACATGACATTTGCTCACAGTTTGAATTTGCGAAGCTGTCCTATTTGTTATGTAACTGTATTGATGTGTGTCGTATACAAAACAAATCACTTGAGGTCTGTGTGTTTTAAATGATGCAGTGACAAAGTAGTTTAATCTCAGCCAGAGTGTCATGCAGTCAATCATTGTGACTCACATAGCCTCAACTCTTCAAAAGATACAATATAGTTGGAATATTTATCAATATTTTTGGAAAATTAGATAACAGTGTCTGACTTTTTGCCACTTCCAAAATCCAATGGAACCCACTTTCGTCAAGTGCTCTAGATCAGTTTGCTTCACGGATTTGGATCCGTGAATTTTGATCACGCTTGCGTTTCCATCATCGGGAAATGCAAGCCATAGCCGTGTCACCTAGAAAAATGGTGTGACATCACAACAGCCAGACGGCAAGTAACAATAACTCAAAGCACCATGATAAATGTGACAGTACATTTCAACAGAGAAGGGACAATTGTCTATCAATACACAGAAATGTGTCTCACTTCACACTACGCAAACAAAAGTGGGGTGATACATTGTGGATATTTTGGATTTTACAGTGGACCACTTCTAAAGGCATGCATTATCTTCGAATTGCAAAACTTTTGGGGTGTTCTACTCTTCTTTACTGTAAAGTCTTTGGCAAGATAAGAATTTTGGAGACACCTGTAGTTAATATTCAGTGGAGTTAGGTATTTTCCAGGTTCATACTGTGCCCCCGTTCACCCTTCTTTATGTTTTTTTTTTTTCTTTAAAGAAACTCGAGGTGCTGAAAGGCAACCCGTCAGGATTCCTGTGACCGGTTGTGACTAGGGGAATTGCCCTTTTAGGGATAAAGTAATCTGAAAATGTCACTGAAATAAATTAAATCATCCTCTTATTCGAAGTGAGGTAGATTATTCTAGCCGCTATTATCTTAAGTTTGATCGATTAATCTTCCCTCCTTCAAAATTGTGGTAAAATTTCATAAAACTTCTTGAATAGACACATTGATGAGAGACTCGGAAACACTGAGATTAATATTTTTGTCATTAAAAGTTGCAGTGTGGTCGCCTGAAGGCTAGATTTGTTTGGGCACCCCAGCTGCAGGGAATTGGAAGTAGGGTGAGTACATCAAGGGGGGCAGGTCGGCAGGACTGCTGCTGCTCCCGTGATGGTTTTCGAACGGGGGAGAATAAAGGGGACTCCCCAAGGGCGGTGAAGCTGAGACGTGGTGGGGTACCGAACTGGAGAAAGAAGTCGGGATGGAGCCAATTAGTCGACACTCACCTGCAGCCTCATGCTGAGATGATCCACACACTGCCGGGGCCAATTTACTCTCTCCCAGATAAAAAAAAAAATTGGGCGAGAATGGGAGGTGTAGTCGAGGAGGCGGGAGGTACTCTGTGTTTTTCGCCAGGGCTCAAATGTGAAATATTGAGTTTCTCTGAAGTGAAGACTACCTTGGGCTTTAACTGTCTGCTTCATCATAGTGGTAGTGAACACCGTGAAGATAAGAGTGATTCCCATATTTGGTGCTCAGGGATTAGAGTGCCGTTCTTTGCCGCATTCCCCCTAACTGGCATCCCTTTCTCTTTCTTCTCCTTTAACAAAAAGCCTTTGCCGAGCTGCAGACTGACATCAATGAGCTTACCAGCGACTTGGACAGAGCTGGCATTCCGCATCTGGACTACAGGACCTACGCCATGAGGGTGCTCTTCCCTGGCATTGAGGATCATCCCGTCCTCAGAGAGCTGGAGGTAACAACTCCGACACAATGTGAACTGAGGGCGAGAGAACTGCCCTTTGCACTGCATTTGTGTCACTTTCACGAGAAGAGTAAAGGGTAGTAGAATCATGCTCCCAATTAGAAATTTCTTTAGCAGCAGAACATAAAATCACACTGACACACTGGCTATTACTCCGACAATGAGAATTTGAAAATCAGAAGCTACTGTGGCTATTTTGAGATGGATTTACAGTCCAGTTGAGTTGTGTGTAAAACTCATAACAAACACATATTTAGTGAATCAATCAAAAACGAAACAGTTGTGCAGCAAGTTATGGTTAAGCTTAGTTTCCGAGTGTCCACAAAAAAATGGTTTTCTTTTCACTGAGATCATCTTACATATGCAAGTTATTTGACATCTGGCTGCAGGATCGGGGCGCCGTAGTCTTTAATAGACGCTGGTCAATAATTGATTAAGAACTTCTCAGTTACTCACCATGAGTAGGGGTGTCTGCCTGCATGGACTGAAACTAGAGTAGATTTGGTGCCCCGGGACAACAACAAAAAAGTCAAGGTCAGGTTGGAAGGAGAAGAGCTGAACACCCAAAGACATATCAGTTCCATCATACCCAATAATAGTGGCTTGTGTATACTGCAATTCTGGTTAAATGTGGCGCCATTTGGATCATAACACTCCCCTCTCTTTCCGTTTAGGTGTCAGGAAATGGCCAGCAAAATGTAGAGAAGGCCCTGAAGCTCTTTGGCCAGCTCATCAACAACAAAGTGTTCCTGCTCACCTTCATCCGAACTCTGGAGATGCAGCGCTCCTTCTCTATGAGGGACCGCGGCAACGTGGCCTCGCTCATCATGACGGCCTTACAGGGACGCCTGGAGTACGCAACTGACGTCCTCAAGCACCTTCTGTCCGACCTCATCGAGCGCAACCTGGAGAGCAAGAACCACCCCAAGCTGCTGCTGCGCAGGTAGGCCAGCACGGTGCCTTAATTTTTGTTTTGGTCTAAGTTTGCAAATGAGGTCAATGCACAATGTCGCACAATTGGGCATGACCAATCTTTCAAAACTAAAGTTAGTTGATTCATTTATTTTACCAATGCTTTATATACACAAGCTTTACAAAAGCCAACTTAGCGATTTGGTCGCCATATTTAGCCACTTTTCCAACACCTATAGAAACCAATTTAGCAACTGGCAGGCTTGATTCTGCAAAAGCAATGATTTACCAACATGTTGAAAAGTTTTGACTAGATCCATGAGTTAATAAGCAGAAAATATTTGTTTGTATTAGTTTTGTGGAAGTTGATGCAGGTTCATGCCTGTAAAAAAACAAAACAGTTTCAATTCAATGAGTACGGGTGAGGGATGTTGGGGGGGTCAAACAGCAAAGCATCTTTTAAATGCAGTCAGCCACGCTATTTGCAGCAAAAAAAAAAATGTTATTGATGTCCACAAAAACGTGTGTGGGGGAATATATATATATATATATATATATATCGCCTATTATTTATACCCCCCCCCCCCACAAAAAAATCAGGGTGAAGATGGTCGATAAAAATCGCTGGGAAAAAAAACCTGAAAATATTTTTAGCCATAGAAAAAAAATCAGAATCTTTGTTGGTTGATTGTAATAAAAAAATAAAAAAAAGAAGAAGAAGAATATCGATAAAATCAGTAATTGAACTTTTCTAGAAAACCTGACAATTTATTTCAAGGCAATGTCGTCCAACCCTACTTGAAACACAATTTGTGTGTGAGTACGACATACGAAAGCAAGCCTAAAAGAGACATGAACGTCATACATATGGGAAATGCTAAATGGACTGTCATAAGAATGCATATAGACCGATGGAAACTGATTGACTATAGCTGCATGTTGTTCAGTTTTTTATAGTTGGTGGAACTCAGTTGTGTTTCCCTGCCTTGAGTCGTTCAGGGTAGCGTACATTAATCTAAACGCTGCGCGTGCTTTGCACCAGCAGAAAATATCTAAATCGTCCACATAATTCCGCATTCTGTCTTGTGCTGTGGCCTCGCTCTCAATGTCAGCTTCACTTATTCTTCAAGCTTCAGCTCCTTATGAAACATTCACAAGTGGTTCAACTTAACTTCTCAGTCCTCCCCCCCCCTCCCGCTTTAGGTCTCCGATGCACACTGTTTTCCGGAGGAAGCGATGCTTTTGCTAAAACTTTAAACACCTGAGGTCCTTGCCTCTTTGTGTCATCAGCACGTTTCCGGCCCAGAAGCTTCTTGAATGCATCCGATGCAAAAAGTGTCGTTGGAAACGTGCAGTAGTGTGCATCTTATGATGTAGTTTGCATTACTAATGAAATGGAAGAGAAAGGTTAAACTGACAACAACTGACTCAAAATGTGAATGTTTTTTCTTTGTGTGGCCAACCCCTGATGTTTTTTTTTAATAATTTTCTTGCAGCAAATCATGATATAATATTCCATCAGATGGTCAATCTGTTATCATAAAACCTTTATTAGCTGTGCAGCCTACCACTGCACTTGTGCACATCTCATTTGTTAGACTCTTCAAACAACAATATTATATTAATGCCTGTAGCATATAGCCGGCACCGGGATAAACATGCTGTCTACAACTTTTTCATTTCAACAACCAATGTGTGGACCATGTGTGAACCGTTTCTGGTGAGTAAACAGGTCAAGGATCGGATACACCCGCTAAAGCAACTAATGGGATTTGCGGGGTCACTACACACAGCTGAAATTCTCCCCCATTTGGTGTGTTGGCGAGTATTAATGTCAAGTCCTAAATGAGTGTGAAAATAAATTTGCCGCTCTATATTAAAACTATGCACCCTTTTTGATGTTAAAGTGTGATGTAGGAGGTTTCTTGAAGGCAATTAATTACATGCATTACATTCTTAACGGTCATCTTAACTAGTGTATAAATAAGTTGCCTGTATATTAATTCATTTGCTCCCAAAAACATATAAAAACGTTCTATTTTGAATATTACCATGCTCCCAAAGACGTATTTATACGGTGTTTATGTTTGTTTTGTTATTTTTAATGCTAAAGCATACAGAAGGCTTTGATGCAGCCTCTGAACTGAAGAGAATGGTTGAAGCAATGGTAGTTATTACAAAAAACGGCCAGCAGGTGTCAGCAAAGTATAAGAGATCAACCAGGGCCATGTTTCAAAAAGCTCTTTCCCCAGTGTTTTAAACAGATTTGTGAATAATGATGGAATTTAGCTATAATCTAATGCTAATTGCTGCAAAACAGAAACAGATTTTTTTTTTTTAAAAAAATTAAAAATCCTGATGAAAGAAGAGACTCTAATCTTTCTTTTGGTAGGTTCTATGTTTTTATAGCAATAGAACACAATAATCTGTGGGCCTTGCAAAATTAGTCAAAATCCAGTAAAACAGCTGGGAGCAAAGGGGGTTGCTTCAGTGAAAATGGCTGGGAGTGAATGAGTTAAGATTTAATTCTGAAGTTTCTCTCTCAATAATGTTTGGACATTTAAAGTTTTGTGGCATATTCCCCGTGTTTTCAGTTAAAAGCGGTGTTTTGCCCTGAAGAGCGAGGCAGCTGGTTAGCTTTCAAGCACCTTCATTCTGATGTTAATGCTCCTTAAGCGTCTCTGTTTGAAAAGGACACATTGACAGTCGGCTAAATAAACGGGGGAGAAGAAGAAAGAGGCGTAAAAGACACATGGCGACAAGTGGACCTGGATTAAGCTGTTATTTCAGATGACAGCGGGGCCTCACACCATCTCTCAATTTTTATGATTGGCTCTTATTAGGAGCACAGCGGTTCACAATCCTTGGCCGCTGCCTGGAGGGCCTTTTGCTCTTTTTTCTTTTTTAGATATTTTCCTCCCTGGTTTTTGAAGATTCCCGCGGATTAGCGATTAGACATGGATCAGTGCTGCTGCTTTACTTATGCTCAACGCCACCACTGTCTCAAACACTCATTCGGCAACAATTCATTATTAACCAACACAAATCACTTTGGTTAGCAATCAAAATCAGTAAGTGTCTTGTTTTGTGAAGGTGTAGTTTATTGAGGTTACAATCTTTAAACAGAGTGCAGTGTTTTTGACAACATTAAGAGATTTCTTTCGAGAGATATCTCAACACGTCTTGTGCTATTGTGACTATTCTAGATGCATCAGAGTATCATACTGTATTTCCAGGCATTGCACCTGTAATTTGATTTTAGTCAAGGTGTCCAATTATTTTCTGCTTGAGCTCAACTTTGATCTTCATAAATGTCCAATATTTCAAAAATGATAATCAAGAACCGAAAAACATGACCTAACCTATCCCAACATTGCTGTACTTTTTGTTCTTTGATCAGTTCCAATCCACTGAACAAAGTTGCAACTACATGCATGTCAGTGGCCAATATTAGTAGAGCTGTTTTTTTTTTAAAAATCTAATAATCAATATCAAATCGATTTTCCTTTTCGAGCCTGATATCGATTCATAAAACTGTGAATCGATTATATTGATAACTGTTTTTCCCATTAATTCATAAGAAAGTAGAATTTTAAACTTTTCTTGAAATTTACTGTTCACATGAATTTAAGTATTCTCTTACATTTATGACTTATTACAATTTAAAACAATTCAGAATCTTTTTAATTTATATTCACAATTATATAATTTGAATTATGAAAATATTTTCACCTCATCTTTGCTGATGTCCATGTTTGTGTAACACTTAATTGATTAGAACATGTTACTTTCATTAATAAACTAAATCATTTAACCAGTTACTGCCTAATTTTTATCATGTCCTTGTTATTTAATAAGAATTGATGTTTCATAATTAATCAATATCGGATTGAATTGAAGCGAATCGAAAAAATTGAAGTCGAACCGAACTTTTGTGAATTGATATTGAGGAAATTAGAGTTGATGCCGAGCCCTAAACATTAGAATGTATTTCCCATAAAGGCCTCCCTTATACACACCTATATTTTCCAGTTGGATAAAAAGTAACATTACTGAAATTTAAATATATGAATATCATTCATAGATGGAATTGCTCAAATACAGACATAAAAGGGCTAATTGCTAAATCAATCTAAGACACAGAAATAAATGTTAGGAAAACATAATTTCTTTAGCAGTAAAATATACCAAAAAGGATTTAACATAGGTAAAACATTTAGCTCCAGGGATGCACAGTAAATTTTTAGAAATACAAACATGGGCTGAACAACAAAGATTGTCTTCATCTATTAGCATTAGCACCGTACCGCCGCCTGCCTCTGACCATCAACACACCTTGTTGCACATTCCGCTCACGTACGCTCACGTGGCTGATTATCTCCAGATAGTATTTGCTCATATGTGAGTGCTTAATTGCTGATGTGCTATCTGCTCTTTAATAGAATAGCTGTGCTTCTATCAGTTTACATGCTCATCTTTAATAGAGCCATCACTGCAGATATGTGCATTTTCAGATCTGGGATTTAAATATATATATATATATACATATGCAATACGTTGGATGTGGCTTTCTGGATTTTTTTCAGGGCCAAAGGTGAAATTGAATAAAGCAACATCTTTTATTTTTGTCTGCTAAAAAAGATTTGGCTTACCCTGTTTGGTTTTGAGGCTTTGTTCGCTTGGGTGGGTGTAGGCAATCAATGGTACTTTAACCTTTAACCCACCACACATTACCAACTTCCTACATCCTTACACTACTTCCCAGAACCTACGCTCATCTGACAGTGGCCTGGTATTTGTAGCATATCATGACGGAAATGCTGTATTATGTCGTACCCAATCCAACGTGCTTGAGGTATCAGGTCTCAAACGTGGAACCAGTAAATGTTCGTCAGCACTGTGATTTGCACAAGCATTACTTTGTTTGCAAAATGAGCAAAATAGTTTCCAATCTGTCCCCAGTAGAATCCTTTTTGGTGTTATTACTCTGACTGCATGTGAAGAACATTCCGGGATGGAATATTCCACCATGAGTAATTTTGCAGTTTCACCCGGCGTAATGTTACTTTAATGGAATCACAGACCACTGCTTCAATCACCAAGAGTCCTTTAAATCTCACATTATTATTTTTTTCTCCTCAGCATTTTTGTAATGAGATTTCCCGCCCATGCAGAGCAACGGAGTACAATGTTATTAATTGCGAGAGCATTGTTTCATTAGTTTCACTGAGGGAGCCCCCATCCCCATATCCTCACTGCACCCCAGTTGCCAATAGGAGAGACAGGAACGTGCAAGACTGCTCTTCAGTGCTGTGTTGGATAATGAAATCCGGATGTTCTTTAATGAAAGTCAATTAATGGGAAGAAGAGGATGAGAAGAAGGTGAAGAACAAAGTGCGTTTCCCCAAGATTTAAAAGTAAAGATACAGTCTGAAGGAGGCGACAAAGCCCCCGCACAAAAGCCTTTATTTGACTTCCGTCTTTGGGACTTGCTGAGCTTATTAAAAATGCTTAATGGCTTCCATTAACTTCCAACACGTTCAAGTCTCGTTCTGCTAGTCGGAAGGGGAGCCATGGTAGGGGGGTATGGGGAGTGTGGGTGGGCAAGGGGGTCTGAGGGGACCTGTAGGGGTGGGAGTTAGGGGATGGAAATTGTTTGAAGAAGCAAAAACTAATAAAATGTATTTAAAAAAAAAATCTGACACTAGTAATGTTAAAACCCGGGGGGAAATTTGAAAGAAAATACGACGACGGCAATACAGTATTATTTTTTTAATTATTATTAAATAATTAATGCAATTAATGTGTATGCAAATTTACGAGCATAACAGTTTCTCTGCATATCAACATACCAAACAAGTGTACATTAACTCATTCACTGCCATTGACGACTATAGACGTCAAAAATTCATATGAACTATTTCTCTTAGTTTAACTTTTTTTTTTCATTTCATTTTTTATGAAAACCTAGAAAACAAAAAAAATTATTGTGCATTTATAACAATTTGTGATTAATCGTGAGTCAACTATTGAAGTCATGAGATTAATTACGAATAAAAATTGTAATCGTCTATTTTTTATATATTTTTTTAATTAGGGGCGTCAGGCGATCATTTTTTTTATTGTAATTAATCACGACTTCACTAGTTAACTAACGATTAATCACTAATTTTATATCTGTTCTGAATGTACAATAAAAAAATCTAGGTTTTCCTACTCTTGTTAGCAACAGTGGGGAAAAAATTTAAACTAATAGACATAGTTCAAATGAATTTTTGACGTCTATAGCCGTCAATGGCAGTGAATGAGTTCAAATTGACATTTAAAACATTTCCCAGGTGTGTTCATGTCTAGCATACTGAGGGTGATCTTGTCTTATGTACTGTAAATGAGTGCAGTGCAGTGAGTGTACAACCTAGCCAATGGCAAGTACGGATTTTGTTACGACGACGACTAGGCAGCACTTCCTCACGCCGCCGCCGAAATTCACTTGTTATTTAGCATGAGGGTACTTGTATGTGGCGCATGCACATTGCCAAACACAAACATCCCCCCCATCCACCATGTCGACAACAAATTGTGCAAATCTGGGTTCCATTTCACAAAGCAGGTTCAACAAACACTGAGACGAACCCTGAACAGTGACTTGACATACACTGAGAGAGGAAACTGCGTTTTCGGTTCCAGGTGAGCTGATTTGAGGTCGTTTTATCAACGCAGAGTAGTTTCACCTGGAGTTACCACACTAAAAAAGGCCGCATCAATGGAGCCCCGATTTGACGAGTCACCATGGCAACGGGGAAGCTCATCTATAGACTATAGGGGTATTTGCGCAAAAACTCGCAGCGGACGTTATGAATGAGGAAATGAAATGTCGTGTGCGGCTAAAAGGAGGTGGGTACAGGGGAAAACTGTGATTAACCTGCTACCGACCAGGTTAGATTCATGGACTCTGCTACTACGGTAACTGACCGAGAGCTTAAATGACCTCTTTTTATGAAATAGGCTAGAGTTACCTTTTTTCCTTTGGTTTCAGTTACCTCCCTTTCTGAGTTTCCCACATTTCAGGGTTTATTGACCCAGGGTTCTCACTAAACCTGCTTTGTGAAATGGACCCCTGTGCATCCAAACAAAACCTAATGCAGCTCTGCTTACCTTTTGGCTTCGACACGTTTCAGACAGTGTACAGTATTTGTGTCATTGCTTGAAAGTGGAGGATCTTCATCCAGCCTATTTCCAGGTCATAGGTTAAAAAAACAAAACCTGTGCGTGGGAGTGGTTTACATCACAGTCCGCCAAAATTCAAAATGGCTCCTGTAAAGAGGCAACATGAGATTTACTGTTGTAATAATTGTTTAATTTCACACTTGAAGGGTGGGCAGGCACTCCAGTCTGACAACTATTTGGATACAAGCAATCAAAAAGTCACTGTTCCATAATATTGTATGTTCCCACCAACATAAAAACGGCATTTTTATATACACATTAAATAAAAAATAGACTGAAAAACAATTCATCTGTATTTTGTTGGTCCATGACTATGAAAAAATTTACAATAGAAATTTCTTCAACTGTGCCTCGCATTTCCCTAATAAAAGGCGCATACCCGCAGAAAGCGCCACACAGGGATTCAAACCTGGAACCGCCTGGCTGTGAGGCAGACGTGCTGACTGCGCTTCTCACCGTGCTGCCTAATCGCACATTCCCAGAGAGAGCATTTTGGCCGTGGTCAGGCGTTACCTGGCCGGGACTGAGCGTGTCTCTCGGCAGCTGAGGCTCGTCACAGCTGCAATGTCTCGCTGCGCTCAGCCATGCATATGCGCACACACGTGCACACGCACACACACACACACACGCTGCCCCCTCAGGTTCCTTTCAGCCTACAAGCACAGAAGTTGCAGGAAGTTCACAAGTAACAACAGGAAGGCGCCCAAAGGGTCCTGCACTACCTTACCATGAATAATGGATCGCTTTTCTTTTGTAAAAAGTTCTGACCAGCTCTGTTTTGTTCTTTTCGTGCCCTTTGTTGTCACTGCAGAACGGAGTCGGTTGCAGAGAAGATGCTCACCAACTGGTTCGCCTTCCTTCTGCACCGGTTCCTCAAGGTCAGTGTGAAAGATATTCACACACAAATGGATGTTGCAGATTCAATTCAGTTATGGAAATGTCAAGTATGAGTGCCTCGTAGTATTGTTGGACTGCATAAGACTGTGACATTTCTGTATTATTCATAAATGATTTCATAACATAATACAAAGATTTATCACTGCAGTTCCAATTTAACTTGAGTTGAAAAATATGCAATACTTAATGTGATCAGATTTTTGCAGTGTTAAAATGAATTTTTTGCTTAATGCTTATTATGATTGGCTGCGAGAAATCGGGTCATTTTACTTGCTCATCATGAGGTGCAGTTTGACAACTTTGTGGTTTTAAAAGTGCTTACATTCTGAATGAAGTTATTTCTCGTTAAATGAAAAAAAATGGTCATTAAAAAAAAGTGTTACATTTCATTTAAGATCCTTGTGTTGAAATTGGTTTTGGAAGTCCCTGTAAGGTGAAAATAAGTCTCTTGTAAATTTAGACACACCAGCAATTGTCAACAACTCACCAAGTATAAAAATTGAGGCTTAACAATCGTGAAAAGTCAAGCCATTTTTATTGTACCACAAAAATGTATCCATTTAAAGTTGGAATATATCCGAAGGGTTTTTTCATGCATTGACAATGAGATGCTGTCAAGTAACCATGCCAGTACAGAGTGCTTGTCCTTGTCAGCCATTTTTTCTTTGTTAACAAAATACAGTAATTTCTGGACTATAAGGCGCACCTGACTATAAGCTGTGCTAGCTAAATTTGGGGACTACTCGAGTTTGTTACACATAACAAATAAGCCGCAGGTGTTTTAATGTTACCGCACCGTGTTCCCGCTACTTTCTCTGGTTCTGTCTCTCCTACTGTATTTGGGTTCACTAGGTTTGTTTTGCTCTGCCTGATGCTCTTGCGCTTCCTTTATAGTGCGCCCCCTTGTGATCTGATGGATAAGCCGCACCATTGTATTAGCCGCAGGGTCAAATGCAAGTAAAAAAAAAGTAGTGGCTTATAGTCTAGAAATTACTGTAAAATAAAAATGAGTGTTTAAAATAAAACTAAAGAAACTACATTTTTACATCCATACTTAACGGTACTAACTATAATTAAACCAAAAATATCCTTAGTTTTCATCTTTGTTAATTCATTTCATAATGAGCTCTCAGGGTTTATTGTAAATGTATTTATTTCAGTATTACTGTTTGACCATTCAGAAGAAAGAATGTCAAACAGTCGATTCAGAATTGTAGTTTACTCTATTACTGGTACACAATAATTTGTCACTTAAATATTAGATGTGTTTAAAAAAAAAAACGAATGCTAAAATTGGTTTTAAAAAAAAAAATTGTAGAAAAAAAAACTGTTAACCTGCTGTTAAAAAAAATTAAACAAATTTTTCAAAACGTCAAAATGAATTTAAAGCCAACTATAATAAAACTCAAAAATTATTTTAATCCTGGTCCACACACTAGCTGCACTATCACATGACTTTTTTTTTTTGTACCACTTGCTCTTCAACCTTTCTCTCCACAATGAGCATGCCCTCACGGCTGACAATGAGCCACGCTAAAACGTCCACCCCAATGGACTAGCCAAAAGGAAGCTGCATTGCTAGCTAGCTAGCTAACTGCATGCCACAATTGGGCTCAAGTTCATATATAAGAGTGTAAAAGTATGTAAGTATATAAATGTGCTCAACCTCTTATATAGTTTTGGAGGAACGTCTCGAGGCAGATGACAAGTGCGTTATTGGCAACATTTTAGCCATTGTCCCCAAAAAAATCAGGAAAACTGAAATGATGAAAAACAGTTTAATACTATAATTCCACAATTCAGACATCTGTAGTTGTCAGTCTTTGGACGTTTTCAGCAATTACCTTCATTATGTATGGAGGGGGGGAAATCATTTTCAGGGTCTTTCAAGTGTATGAACCCTGCTAGCTTTCATGTGCCTCTTCCTGTGGATTGGTAGGAGTGCGCCGGTGAACCTCTGTTCATGCTCTACTGCGCCATCAAGCAGCAGATGGAGAAAGGGCCCATCGACGCCATCACTGGAGAGGCCCGCTACTCTCTGAGCGAGGACAAGCTGATCCGCCAGCAGATCGAGTACAAAACGTTGGTAGGTCAAAAGGCCTCTGTAGGCCGTCACAAGTCGACAGACATTTTCAAAAACATGTTTTTTCTATCCATGTTGGCCTTTTGTCCACTCGAAAAAACATCAGCTTTCGTCCAAACAGAGATGCACCTTTAAATCTTATTCGTATAGTTTATGTTGTTGGTTATCTCATCATCGCTCTCAGTTGACGAGTCGCTGTTGATTATTCTTGTAAGTCTTTAATAGAGGAACTAGTTGAGGTGGCTCGGGCATCTGGTTCGGATGACTCCTGGACGCCTCCCTGGGGAGGGGTTCCGGGCATGTCCTACCGGCGGGAGGCCCAGGGGACGACCCAGGACACGCTGGAGAGACTACGTCTCTCGGCTGGCCTGGGAACGCCTTGGGATCCCGTCGGAGGAGCTGGGTGAAGTGGCTGGGGAGAGGGAAGTTTGGGCTTCCCTGCTAAAGCTGCTGCCCCCGCGACCCGACCCCGGATAAGCAGAACTGAAGACGGAATGGAACGGAACGGTCTTTAATAGTGTGTTACATACAGTATGTAAAAAGTATAGAATTAGTCACTAAGAGCTACTTTACAGACAGAGTTATGCCATTTCCTCCTTTGTGAGAGGAAAATTAACTAATGATCCCATCAGGTCCCTTTCGGTCCAACATCAGGCCTTGTTGAGGAGATTAGCCTGCACACACAATCAACCAAATCACGGCCAGAAGCAGCATGTGAAAACGGCGACACTCTGACTGCTCCGACGAAATTTGCCTCATTATGGGCTAATGCCCCGGCAGAGCTGGAAATTGGTGTTTCGCCGAAGGTGTGAAAATTGATTTTAGGACACTGGCGCGAGCGGAAATAGTTTCTCCAGACCACCGTCGTGTGCTTTAGGAGATGCTTTTGAGTTTAAAGACCCCAGCTGAACACCTCACAGCTTTTAAAGATACAATCACATTGCAGTAAAAATCAGACACAGGTGTTTGCTGTGGTTTGTGTGAACAGCACTAACTACTGTGGAACCTCTAAGGTTGAACATTGTCTGTTATTGCTGACCTCAGATTTGTTTACAAAATCACACCATAACAATGAAAGAAACTTTGCCAATAAAATATCTTTATTAGCTGTTCAGCTAAAGTGTAAAGTAGGGCTTGTACTTGAACACGTTAATTTTGGCTAAATGCTTAAAGAGGAAAATTAACACTTTTAATCTCACTATTTAATTTGTGCACTCCAAACAGCACAGAACACAGCTGAACTTCCTTTATGTATACCTCTAGTTATCCCTTACTTTGTCACATTCAAAGTGCCTGAATTTCCCATACGATAGACACTTTAAAAGCTTGAGTGCAGCCAATTTGCCTTGAATTGAAATAAGATCGAGAGTCTCGTGAATACTGGCAGATCAAAAGGCATTTTGAGATTAGTATTATTGCAAATTTGCACTAATCTCTTTATGTGGTAGTCTGAATTTTATTAGTCAACTTCTATTAGTCAAACAGAATCTATTTGAATTGAAAGGTGAGTCACTTATTGTGTTAAATGATACTTGTTTTTCAACGACCGTAGTAAGGATAAGCAGTTTGGAGGACAAATGAATGAATGGCAAAAAAAATGATTGAACACAATAAAACACAAAATCTCAGTAACTTCAATAGCAATTGTTGAAAGACTGTTCATCTTAGACACTGTTATAGGTTGTTGGTTGAAAAATATATTTTTTACTAAATGAAGTGAGTTTGCCTTGGCCTAATTTCCCCCACACTTCCTCCTCTAAAGTGCCTCTTCTCTTATCCTGATCCAGATCCTGAACTGTGTGAATCCAGACAACGAGAACAGTCCAGAGATTCCGGTAAAAGTGCTGAACTGCGACACCATCACCCAAGTGAAAGAGAAGATCCTGGATGCCGTCTACAAGAACATGCCCTACTCTCTGCGGCCGCGGGCTGTCGACATGGACCTCGGTATGAGTCCCACGCAACATCCGGACTGTCTCGCATGAAGTCCTTGGCGTACCCATATTTGCAAGAAATAAACATCCGAATGTACTGTAGCATCGTTCCCACCTAACTATCACCAAATCATTTGATCAGTGGTTTAATGAATGAATACTAAGGCTTGTACGTGTGTGACTTGGTTGTAGATGTGGTTTGCAACACAAAAGCAGACTTTTGGCTTTCGAGGTTGTCTTGAGAATGTGCGTTTGTTGTGTCGTCAGAGTGGCGCCAGGGACGGATGGCTCGCGTCGTGCTGCAGGATGAAGACATCACCACGAAGATAGAAAGCGACTGGAAGCGACTGAACACGCTCTTGCACTACCAGGTCAGCGTTTTGAGGGTCTCAGCATTAGAGTGTCTTGACTTAAGAGTATAGTGTCTTGTGGAAACTTAAGATGGCTGATGGTCATTTTTCTAAAACATCCTCAGGGAGTTTTAAAAAGATATTGGGAAATGAGATTGATGCAAAAAAAAAAAATTTTTTTAATGCCATTTAATACATAAGGAAAAAAGTGCCTCATCTGATTTTGCATAGCATGTAAAAATTCGCCCAAGTTTTGATGAAAATTTGAGTGTCAACAAATGATTTAATTGCCTTTTTTTTAATTGAATTGCCTTTTCTACAAACATAATGGCATAGAGCAGCACTTTTCAAAAAGTGAGGCGAGATGCGCTAGAGGACGTCAGGGGATTTGCAGCATATTGAGAACATAAAGCAAAGAATACAGTATTTCTAAAGTTAATTCCTTGTGCAATATCAGTGTCAGAACTGATATGAGTTTTTAGTCTCCTCGAAGAGGCACATAAAATCCTAGATTACAATGACATCCATCTAATCTTCAAGTAAGAAAAGATTTCCTCAACTCTTGTTGAATTGTGTGCAAATTGACTAGTATGTGCTGCAGTAGGTGTAATTATTACACGGTCATATGAGAAATGCCTGGTGTCCATTTGCGGTGGGGTTTTTTCCACAATAAAAGGCGGCGGTGTTGAAAGAGCGTTCTTCCTGCTCCCTCTGGATGGTTCCCTGCAGAGCTTTAATCCTTGATGAAGCCCTGCAGCTTTATTGTTTCCACAGCATAATAGCCCCTGTGTTGTGCTCTTCTTTTATTTATCGCGTTCGCCCCATTGGTTCTAAAGACCGTTAATGCTGTGCTGGTTGGTATGCGTTTGTAACGCCTCTGCATGGCGACAACGCAACTAACTGACTTTAGCGAGGAGCGTAATGAAACAAACTGCTAAAAAAAAGGAATGTTTTAAAGGCTACTTGGGGACATCGAGTGAGTAGCACTTTGAGTATTTGCTAATGCTCTCCTCCTCCCCAGACTGAGGTATTAAAATTCATATCACACCATCCCGGGAAGACCCCCCCTACCTTCTTCCCTCCCTTTGGCTATTGGTTTACATAACCTGGATTTGCACACCTTCCCAGCTGCTGCACACCCACAGTGAAAGCATAAATGCATATATTTGCATTGAGCTCAGAATCTTAGCAAACTGTATTGAACATCGCACATGCTCGTGGACAAACAGTCATGGATTACAAGATTTCAGAATAATCACTTCACTCAAATTTACATCCATCTTATATTAATTTAATAGGGTTCAAAATACAGTACAGACAAAATTGTGTTTTTCCCCACTGTGAGATCATTATTTCAAGAAAATATGTTCCAACAAAACTCGTATCAATTAAATATCAAGTGCCTTGTGTAATGAAAAAAAAAACAATAAAAAAAAAAACATGTCTGAAAATCTACAGTACAGTAAAATAGAACTATATAAAACCAATGTATTCTTGTTTTATTACAGATCCTCAACTTTTTAGTTCAAAGCCGAACCTTTTTAAAACTTAATTGTTGATTATTTACATTGTACACTTTTTGATTATTTACAGTTAGCTTCACCTGGTGTCAATACCAGACCTACCAACCTATAGAAAATCACTTGCAGAGAAATTTATCTGAATGTTTATATTTAAAAATTCTGTTTGGAACTATTCAGCAGATCTCCGCGCAAGGGGTTTCCGGCCCGGACTGGACTTTGGAGAAACTCAAAAAATTTCCCCTCTACCCATTGTAAAAGTAGAATATCAATTTAAAAAATAACATGTTTTTCTGTAACTACCTTTATCTGTATTTATTGATTATTTATACTACATAGCCAGTCGGGACACCTTTTCATCATCGTCAATCCGTCAATATTTCAAGCCGAACTGCATTGTATTCGTCATTCCGTCATTGCTCAGCGAAATGGGCATCCGTAAGTGTTTTTGTCATTTGTCAGCAAAATGGGCAGTCCGTCATTGACCGATTGACGAGTATTTTGGTGGACGAAAACCCACTCCCGGCAATGCTTAGTCTGTCAATTTTGTGAAATTACACATCATTCGTCAACAAAACGGGCTTCCGTCATTAAAAGATTGATGGACTGTCAATATTTCTGGAATGCCCACCTCTATATATAGCTGTAGTACAACTTGGTCAGCATGTTAATGTAGGTGTGAAGATGTGACGATATACTGTAAAATTACATTTTTAATATGATTGTCAGATGAATTAAATTCCACATGATAAAATCCATATGACCCAAAAATCGGAATGACTGCCTTGTGAGTCCCATTCCTTCTCACGTTCAAGGTGAAAGGTCACATGTTCACTGGGGGATTAGCATCAGGATTTGAGGTCAGCGGTCCACTATAGGGGATACTCCACAGGGGACAGGTTCGGTCCACGGTTGAGGGGGAGCTCAGGGAACAAAAGATAAATACCAACAGCTCGGTGCTATCCACTGAGTCTAATGGAAGGTGTTATCGCAGGCGTCCCCCCACAACCTTCTAACGTACCTGCCCACTATCGCACCCACACTGGATTATCCCTGAAGGGGCGAATGTGCACGCCTTCAATCATTTCCTCTATCACAAGGACCCATCTCTGTCGCTGCTTCTGTGTCAGAATCGCATTGGCAGAGATGGAGGGAAGCGTACTCTGCGGACGCCGACACAGAAGCTATTTCACGCCTCTCATAGGGAACTCATCAGTGGAATAATAGCACTGGAGGACCGTGCCATTGGTTTATTAGAGCGCAGGCCGAAAGGAGGCGAATGCAAGAGGTTGGGGAGACAAATAAGGAGTTGCGATGATAGAGATTGAAAGGTCAAGGCAAGTTGTGAGGCAGGGGTTTCATTTCCCCTCAAGAACGTTGAAGATCCCTCTTCAGGTGCAGCCGCAGGTTCATGAGTTTCTCCGGTCTGGCTGACAGAGGCCAATATTGCAGTCAAGACTGTTTTGGATTAGTTTTTAGTATGTGGTTTGAAGATAAATGTATGGAATTGCTTAGAAACAGATCCTTTTTTTATGTAATTAAAAATCACATCTGAATGGGATATCTGCCAGGGTGACTGCAGTGTAAGCAAGTCAAGTTTGCCCTCATTGTGAGCCACTGATTTGCAATGACGGACGACGTGTGTGTTTTGGCTGGTGTGCATCTTCAGATGTTCAGTGATCTCAAACACAGCAATGTTGGATATAGACACTCGTACCATAGAAAGTCTTCCCAGAAGGATGGGCTTAAAAATAGTACTAAAGCATTAATGTGACATCTTTGCCATGCCAACTTGCCACTCTTTTACATTTGTGAAAGGTCTTGGTTTGACATCGGTATTAAAGCTTTTCGAGTATCTTACTGGTGTGACCATGTCCATCTTATGTTAAATATCATTCCAAATCACTCAAAAATCCCAATAGTCTCTACAATGTGATGATATCGAAATCGATTGATTTTTGCCCGTTTTGTGACTCAGCTTTCGAGTTTGACTTCTTCTTGGAGACAGCACATTAGTTTAGTTTTTTTTTTCCAGGAGAGCTCAGTATTGTTCATTCGATTTGACATCATCATTGCTCTCCTTTTTTTAAAAAAAAAACAAACAAATAAATTAAAAAAATGTAATAAATGTTTTTTTTTTTTTAAATATATATACATATATATACATATATATATATATATATTTTTTTTTTTTTTTTGTATGTGGGTGAGTATGTGTATGTGCGTGTGTGTGTGTGTGTGTGCGTGCGTGCGTGCGTGCGAGCGTGTGTGTATTCATCAGTTCACCTAAAGCCCATTAAAAAAAATCCCATACTAATAATATAATATAATAATAAATTGCCAAATGCAGAAACATCAATGTAAGTTATCACGATGTAGTGGCTCTCGCTAACAGACAGAATTAAGTAACCAGAATTAGGTTAAAAAATTCTATATACGTAGACCATGTTTCTATAAATTTTGATATTTGGTTTTTATTTGAGGCAGATATTTTTTCCATTAAAATGTGATTTATGAGGAGGTTAGACCATTGGTCGATATTCAGAGTTTGTTTATTTTTCCAGTTAACAAGAATTGTTTTTTTAGCGATAGTAAGGGCTACAAGTGTAGATTGAAATTGTTTATGTGGTAAGTCAGTTGTTGTTAGGTCACCTAGCAAACACAAGTTTGGAGATAAAGGTATCCTACAGTCCAAAATAGTGGAAAGTTTTTCTAAGACTTTAGTCCAGAAATACATAACCGGAGTACATAACCATAAAGCATGAACATAAGTGTCTGTAGTGTTTTGTAAGCATTGGAGACAAATGTCGGAGTCTGAGAGTCCCATTTTCTTCATCATATATTGAGTAATGTATGTTCTGTGAATAATTTTATATTGGATAAGTTGTAAATTTGTGTGTTTTGTCATTTTAAATGCGTTTTCACAAACTTGAATCCAAAAGTCAGGTTCCGGTGCTATAGACAAGTCTGTCTCCCATTTCGAGATGGGTAAAGACATTTTATCAGTATATGAAAGTAACTTATATATTTTTGAAAGTTTTTTTGTTGTTGTCGGAGAAAGCTTGTTAATATCTTTAGCTAAAACAGGCGGTTGGAGCGTACCCCGAAGTGTTGGAATTTTTTTCTTTATCATATTTTTAACTTGTAGATAATGTAAAAAATTTCCGTTTTTTATATTGTATTTTTGGAGCAAGGATGTATATGATATAAACATATTATCTGAGAAGAGATGGTGGAGATGTGTAATTCCTTTCTGCTCCCACACAGCTAAATGAAATGGCTGGAGACAGCACATTAGTTAGCACGTCTGCCTCATAGTGGAGAACTCCAAAGGACGGTTCGAATCTTGGCTCAAACCATTCTTTGAAGTTTGCAGTAGTTCTCATGCCAAAACGATGCATGTTAGACTAATTGAAGACTCTGTATTGTGCAATTGGGGAAAGGGTCATTTATATCTGTCCTGCGATTGACTGGGGAGCAGTCCAGTGTGTAACTTGTTTCTGGTCCAAAGTCGACTGGGATAGCCTGCAAGCTCAAATAGATCTTCATTTTCTCCATCTGGTGATGTTATTATACTATTTCTCTAAGGATGCAAAATGAACACAAGATTCTTCGTCAGTTTTCTTCTCCCAGTTCCAAAGCTGACTTCACTTCTTTGTTGTTACAGTCATGTCAAGTGCAGCCACCACGCCACAAACTACTCGAGAGTATTGAACAGACATGACGGGGGGGGGATATGTTTGGATTATTCACGGAGGCCTTATGTAATGTCTTCTTTACTTGGACATTTAGAGAATTAGTAATACATGAAGACATCAGAGGGTATTATTAAATGATGGACTCTCTTTACAGTCTATTCTAAGCCACGAGATTCTTGACACTGAAGGCAAACTGCAGATGTTAATTGAATTTGAATTCATTCAAACGCACAACTGTAAGATTTAATGCAGTCATTCAACTTTGAGCCACACGAAGCCACTTTACAAGCATGTACGTGATGATGTTTGTGTTTACCCTCGCAGGTGTCGGACCGTTGTGTGGTGGCTTTGGTGCCAAAGCAGACGTCGTCATACAACATCCCGCCCTCAGCCAGCATATCGCGCTCGTCCATCAGCAGATATGGTGAGTCACTAGAGCAGATTGCCGTGACGCATAAACAGACGATGCTATCTAGATGGGACGTTTGATTTCAAATCTTCTGTTCACTTCATAATTTCATCATTTTTATCTTATACATTAAAGGGATTACATCACGGAATTTTAAGCCCTTCCACAGTTAACTATAGGCATATAATGGTTAAATCTTACCTTTCACACCATGGCGATGTCATTTTTTTATGAAATATTAGGTGTTTTGCTTGCTATTTTTCTAATGTGGAAGTGAAGGTTCAGTAAAACCCCGTGTGGTTGCCACGGCCCTCTCGTCCGAGCCGGCTATTGGCAATGAGTAGTTCAACCATGTCTTCTTTAAATGTGGAAATTGGATGGATGTTCAATTCTTATAAATAAACATTTGAAACAAAACGGCTCCTTGCCGCAAGAAATCGTAGTGGAGGTGGGGAGAAGAGGGAAGAAAGAAAGAAAATAAGAGAAAAAAAAACAAATCAGAGCGTACTGCTTAAAGGGCTAGCGCGCTAACCACTACAGCATTTGTTTAATTAGGTTCAACAGCGCAAACAGTTTTATTTGTAGTTTGCACAAGTGTCAGCCAGAACCCTTTCAGGGATTTTAAGACAGCCAATTGTCATTGCACTTTGGCATTGCAAATGTAAAGGATAATTGATTGCTTTGAATTCATTTAGACAGAATGTTTACTAATAAAGGCTACTTTTGTCACTATCCCATGGAGGTCTCAGAGAAAGTGGGCATGCGTTAAGTCCGCAAAGGCGAGGTGGGGCCACACCTAATGACGTCAAAAAGTTCCAACAGCTCGTTTTCTCAGGTTGGGAGGGACTGGTGCTTGGAGAGCAGAATGACCTAGAATTTCTCATGTGAATGTGCTTAATCTCTCACGTTTTTAACAGTACAATCAAGAAATCAAACACTTCATTCGTTCCTAATTCTTATCAAGGTTTCATTAGAGATACTGAATTGCTTAAATTCCTTTTGTTGTTGTTGTTTTTGGGGATGCGCCCTCATCCATCATGAGCCTACAAAGCTACACCTTGACACTCATTGATGGATTTGTACCCATTTACATTTGACACACAGTGCCTTGACTTGATTTATACCAACATGCCCCTCTTCCATTTGTCAAAAAATGTGTTCCAAAAAAATCCCACCATCCAGGTGTCTGGCTGGTACAATATCTAAAGAAGTTTGAGCCAGCTCTGTGTCCTTGAGAAGATGGAAGAGACCCCCAAAAAAAGAAGAGGTGTTAAAATAAGTAGCTGGATTGAGATTTAAAACCGCTATCCACCCTGAGCATCATTCTAGGCCGGGTCCCTATGGGGACGAGATGTTGCCTGGTCATATTTCAACACTTTGTGTGGCTGTATTGGCAGCAAAAAAAAAAAAAGAGCTTTGTAGCTCATCTGGGCCTTTGAAGCTAGGTGAGAGAGATCCTCACTGCGATGCTCAGATCCCAAATCTCTGGGGATCCCAGTGTCGGGAGACTCTGGCTAATTAGCAACTGAGAAAGTGATGTGTTATCGCCAAGGAGCAAGGAGGCAGCAATGTGAGAACAGAGTTGACGTGCTGAGGGACAATGGGGCCTTTGGGTGCTTAGCAACGGTTTTAGATGCCGTGATTTGAGTGTGACAGCATGTTTTTTTCCCAGTGTGGAAGAAATTGAGTAATTAGGTGAGTTTTTAAGACAAGCCCATCTATTCTATAAAATAGTCAGTGAGCTGATCATGATACTGCCATCAAAATTTCCAGAAATAAATACGCTATGGCAACGAAGAAAAAAATGGAATGTCAGGACAGACAACGCCTGAAAAAAAAATTTTTTTTAATTTATATTGGTTTTCCATCTGATTGTTAGCTCAGAAGCTACTTCCTGTTGTTGTTAGCACACGAACAACAGGGTATTCTGTGCTTTTTTCGATTCCGGGGAGGAATATTCTGTTCTTTATGCTGTAGTGACTCAAATGGCGAAAAGTAAAAACAAAATGCTTTGCACCAACATGTAGCCTTTAGTAGTTTTTAACATAGCCTTAGGGGAAATAGTGATATAAGGGCTTGAAATTGTTGCCACTCATAAGGGCATCTTGACTAAAATAAAAATGAGCGATACAAATCAAGAATCATTACTGACTGTAGTGACCAATAAGAAAGGTTCTTAATCCTGCCAACCAGCAAATAAAGATTCACCCCAAGACATCAGTCGTTATATGTGGAAATAGAGTTTGCATGTAAAAACCCAATTCCCAAAAAGTTGGGACACTATACAAATTGTGAATAAAAACTGAATGCAATTATATGGAAGTGCCAAATTTCCATATTTTGTTAAGAATAGAACATAGATTACAGGTCAAAAGTTTAAACTGAGAAAATGTATCATTTTAAGGGAAAAATATGTTGATTGTAAATTTCCTTGTGCCAACAAATCTAAAAAAGAAGTTGGGACAGGTCGCAATAATAAGAGGCTGGAAAAGTCAATTGCACTTATTAAAAAACAACAACTGGAAGACCAGTTACCACTATTAAGGTCCATTGGCAACTTGATTGGAGTATAAAAAGAGCTTCTCGGAGTGTCAGTGTCTCTCAGAAGCTAAGATGGGTAGAGAATCATCAATTCCTCCAATGTTGCGCAGAAAGATAGTGGAGAAATATCAGGAAGGTGTTTAACAGTGCAAAAATTCAAAAAGGCTGACGTAATCATCATCTACAGTGCATAACATCACCCAAAGATTCAGAGAATCTGGAACAATCTCTGTGTGTAAGGGTCATACTGGATGGCCATGATCTTCGGGCCCTTAAACGGCACCGCAAACACCAATGCTTACTGTAAGGGAAATCACAGAAATGGCTCAGCAATACTTCCAGAAAACATTGTGGGTGAACACAATCCACCGTGCCAGCCGCCGTTGCCAGATGAAACTCAAAGAAGAAGCCATTTCTAAAGCAGACCAAGAAGCGCAGGCGTTTCTCTGGGCCAGGGGTCATTTCAAATGGAGTGTGGCAAAGTGGAAACCTGTTTTGTTGTGAGACCAATCACCATCCCAAGTTCTTTGTGGAAAACTGGGGCGCTATATCATACTGACTAAAGAGGACAAGAACAACCCGAGTTGTTATCAGCACTCAGTTTATAAGCCTGCATCTGTGATGGTATAGGGTTGCATGAGTGCATGTGGCGTGGGCGGCTTCCACATCTGGAAAGGCATCGTCAATACAGAAAGGTATATTCAGATTGGAGAACAACATCTGCTCCCATCCAGGCATCATCACTTTCAGAGAAGATCTTGCATTTCTCAACACGATAATGCCAGACCACATGCAGCACCAATTACAACATCATGACTGCGTAGGAAAAGGATCCAGGTATTTAAATGGCCAGCCTGCAGTCATGAAGTTCTTTCACTTCTAGAGCACATTTGGCGGGAAGGTGCAACAAAGAAAGCCCAAGACAGTTGAACAGTTAGAGAGACGAGAATGGGACAGCATTCCTATTTCTAAACTTGAGAAACTTGTCTTCTCGATCCCCCGACGTTTTCAGACTGTTGTAAGAAAAAGAGGGGATGCCTCACAGTGGTGAAAATGGTCTTGCCCCAACTTTTTTGAGATTTGTTGACACCATGGAATTTAAAATCAACATAGTTTTCCCTTAAAATTATAAATTTTCTCAGTTTGACCTGTTCTCTATGTTCTATTCTGAACAAAATATAAAAATTTGGCACTTCCCCATAAATGCATTCAGTGTGTATTCACAATTTGTATAGTGTCCCAACTTTCTGGGAATTGGGTTTGTATTATCACAAAACATTAGAGGATGCCTTGTGGGGTCAATTATGATCATCTACAGTCATGTAATTCTGGTAACCAGCGAAGCACTGAAATGTCATATCTACCTACTGATCTTATCATCTCTTGGAAGCTTGCTTTGGAATCAAATATCACAAGGCTCTTGCTTTGACTTTGACACAAAATAAGTTTTGAGACCAGTTGATGCCATTTTTTAATTTTCCAAACAGATTCTTCGTTCCGTTACACTGGCAGTCCAGACAGCCTCCGGTCTCGCGCTCCCATGATCACGCCGGACCTGGAAAGTGGCGTAAAGGTGTGGCACCTGGTGAAGAACCATGAGCATGGAGACCAAAAGGAAGGAGACCGTGGCAGCAAGATGGTTTCTGAGATCTACTTGACTAGGCTGCTCGCCACTAAGGTAGGCACTGAAAACAGCAAAAAGGAATTACTGGAATAAGAGCAGCTGGCATTCCTTTATTTTTGCTTTTGACTGAAAACATTTTTAAAATATTGACGATGAATATGATACTTTTGAGGTTAATATTAGGACTCCAGGATTTTATTTTATTTTTTACTAAAAACTGACACACTGTATGTTAGTTTGATTAATGACTAAATTGTTTGTATGTTTCAATATTAATGCTTCTATCTCTCTACTATATGTGTCATTCCTGAGATTTTGACAGGTGATCACTCCAGGGTGTACACTTGCATTTAGGATCATGGAAAATGGCTATGGACTGATGGATAGGGATGTAACGATAACGGCAATATCGTGATATTGCAATATTAAAACTGCCATAATATCGTCATCGTAAAAGCAGCATATCTGTTAAAAAAAAAGTCATGTTGATTTCCATTTGTGCAGTTCTAGCACCCTCTGGTGGCTATTTTTTTTTGTGCAGTTTAATTTACATGAGGAATGTTTTGGCCCTTCTATGTTTAAAATCCATGCTAATGGTCAGATGAAGGGGAACGTAGTATGCTTGTGAACCGAGTCAATATGCGGAGGCACTCAATGTGTCCGTGCATTAGCAAGTAAGTGCCTCAATGTTAAGTGTCATTAGAGATGGTAGGTGGTTTATATGCATTGCTGTTATGTACAAAAGCACAATATTGTGCTTTTTTTTAGTATGAGTTCTTTTCTTTTTCTTTTTTTACAATACTGTGATCTTTTTCTAATATCGCCAACCTCCCCACAATATCGTGATAATTATTGTATCTTGAGCTTCATATTGTGTTAATATCGTATCGTCATGTTTGGATATCGTTACATCCCTACTGATGGATGTACGATCCTTTAAGGCAAATCAATCAATTAATCGTATTGCTCTCATGTTCCCTGCAGGGAACGCTACAAAAATTTGTTGACGACCTATTTGAGACATTGTTCAGCACAGTTCACCGAGGTAGCACGCTGCCGCTGGCCATCAAGTACATGTTCGACTTCCTGGACGAACAGGCCGACAAGCACGGCATATACGACACGGATGTACGTCACACGTGGAAGAGCAACTGGTAAGAGCCGATAGAGGAGCGTTAAAACTCAACTTTTGTGTTGTGAAATAAGATCACTGGCGGAGAATTCGCCTACTAAATGAGCACCGGCGCCCTTACACATTCCCTTTGTCTTTATCTTCCAGCCTTCCACTGCGTTTCTGGGTGAACGTGATCAAAAACCCGCAGTTTGTGTTTGACATCCATAAGAGCAGCATCACGGACGCCTGTCTGTCTGTGGTCGCTCAGACATTTATGGATTCTTGCTCCACTTCTGAACACCGCCTGGGCAAAGACTCCCCTTCCAATAAGCTGCTCTACGCTAAAGATATCCCCAATTACAAGAGCTGGGTAGAGAGGTAAGCTTTATAGTTCACACACCATTCCCATCGCGGTCTTGTTAAAGTCTTCTTGCTTACATCAAACTTTGATTCTCTTCACTGGCCTACACATCTCGCATCCTGTCATTGACTTGTGAAATGCACTCGTTTGATGTTAACGACCTTAAAAGGTCATTTAGGGTTCACGTTGTTGGTTGCGAGTGATGACGAGCGCTGTCCCGCAGGTACTACGCCGACATCAACCGGCTGCCAGCCATCAGCGACCAGGACATGAACGCCTACTTGGCGGAACAGGCTCGACTCCACTCCAGCGAGTTCAATATGTTGAGCGCCCTGAATGAGATCTACTCATATATTAGCAAGTACAGCGAGGAGGTAAGCGCTCGCCTGTATCACAAGGTGGTTGGGATGAATGGGTGTCATGACTTACGATAACAAGGGGCTGCTTACCTGAGGCTTTTTGCCCTAAAAACTGCTAAGCAAATAAAAACGTTGTTGTGGTCAGCATTTATAAAACAAAAAAGACATTCTTGTTAGGGTAAATCAACCTTAAACATTTATTGAGAATAATATCATATGACAACAAAACATATGACATTCTGATTAATATTACATTTGTGGAGTATGAGTTATGCAGCCAAATCCAGCCGGGTTTTTTTCTCCATCTCAGGAGGCAGCCATTTTGTCACTTGCTGTCGACTGAAGATGACATCACAGTTGCTCAGGGCTCAGGCAACGACCAATCACAGCTCACCTGTTTTCTTAAGCTGAGCTGTGATTGGTTGTTACTTGAGACTTGAGCGACTGTGATGTCATTTTCACTCGACAGCAAGTGGCAAAATGGCCGCCTTCTGATACTGATAAAAACGGCTGGATTTTGCTGCTTAACTCATTCCACTCACGCAATATTAACCAGAATACCATATTTAGAGTAGCAGGACTGCATCTAATATATTATTGTCAAGAATTTGGTGGGGGGTGTTGAATTCCCCATTAACTTATTTTCTATTTCAATGTTTTAAGTGTCCCAAAGATGTATTCATACGGCTTTGATGCAGCTTCTCAACTGCAAAGAACGGTTGAAGAAATGGTAGTTATTACAAAAACGCCCAGCAGGTGCCAGCAGAGCAAAAGAGATCAACCAAGGCCATGTTGAAAAAAGCTCATTTACAATGCTAATCGCTACAAAACTGAAACAGATAGAAATATACTTTTTTTTTCCTGATGAAAGAAGAGACTCTAATCTTTCTTTTGGTAGGTTCCATGTTTTATAGCAATAGAAGACAATATTCTGTGGGCCTCGCAAAATCAGTCAAAATCCAGTAAAACAGCCTTCAGCAAAAATGGCTGGGAGTGAATAAGTTAATGTTCAATCTAGGCATGTATGATGATGTCACAACCAAAACAATGATTGCATACCATGAGGCTGTAGCAGCAGTTGTTTGTAATAGTTCTTAATCAACGTTCATTTATAAAAACTATTCAAAAAGTGGTTTTATCTGTGAGGATAGCCACATTTGTGCATACGTTTAAAGTTTTTTTACAAATGATATTGCTTATTGGCTTGGCATGCATATTACAGCATTTCCAATTGTTTTCACTGGTCCGTGTTAAGTGGAGGTCTCGTTTTTCAAAAACTCAAGGAAGAAACATCACTGATTGGGCCTGAATTATCTGTGCCTCCAAGACTCAATGTGCCTTAGGAGATAGTGAGTACACAACATAATGTTGTGGATACAAAGCAGGATCACACACAGGCAATGCACACACAAACACACACACACACTCGTCAGATGACAGGAAGTATAAAAGGAAGGAAAGAGAAAAGAGAGCATTTACGAAAACAGTCTCTGCTTCTAATGTCAGCTCCTCCTTTGGGATTCTGACCTTTACGTTGGAACAGCGCACTGCTCTATCTCGCTCTCCTTCCCCGTATGCCGCCTCCCTTTGCGTCCATTATCCAGTCGGTTTGCCCCTTTGCTCTCAACGGATCACTTAACTTTGCGTTTTGCATCTTCTGAGCCACACGTTCAAACATACGGTATGTTTTGCACTCGCTGCGAGATTAAGTCAAAACATCGGCTGTTACGAAACAATTATAGGGTAGAATAGATGATTGGCCATCTTAGCCCTCCGTGATGGATGGACGGACTGACGGACAGATGGGTGGACGGATGGATGTTAAGCCAAATACTTGCACTCAATTCAAAATATAATCTTTTGTAGGCCAATGATTGGTTGCCATCCAAACTCAACACAGGAGGGCGTGAGCCTAGATTTGAAGCCTCTCAATAGTTATTTTAATCAATTATAATAATCATAATGAGAATTATATTAATACAAAAGTTTCTCCAACTGGTGGTGCCAAGATGTATTAAGATATGTATAAAAAGATGACTGCTCACTCTGCTTTGTTTTTCCACCCTTTTGCCCTGAATGTTGCCGTCACCCTGATTGAGATTCCTCCTGACAGGCAAGAGAGAGATGACAGAACCAAACACAGCACTTGTCTAAAGATGACGTTTGAACCTTGACAAACGTCGCATTTACAAGACAGGACTCAAAAGATAAAAAGTGAAAGGCTAATAGATAAATATTCCTCAACAAAGCCAAAAAGCAGCTTTTTTTTGGTTCTTTTCTGACACTTCCAGAAAATGGAAAACAGGGTTTGGCTTCTGCGAGCAATATTTTGACCTGGAAATGTTCTCTTATTGCTTCTGAACAGATCACGGCAGCCTTGGAACAGGACGACCATGCCAGGAAGCAGAGGCTGGCCTACAAGGTGGAGCAGCTCATTGGCGCCATGTCCCTCGAGAGCTGAGGGTCGAGAAAGACTGAGGACCGAGGCTGTCTCAACCGGTCGTGCAATAGGGGCGAACGCTTGCTTTAGTTTGTGTCCCAGACTCCACGGCACGTGGCCCTCCAACTCCGAGGCCCTAACTTGGAAAGGTGTGTCAGCATGGAAGGCCACAACGGGACTTATTTATTTATTGGTGTCGTCTCCTGGGACATTGTCCAAATGGAACTTGTGTGTATGTGTGCGTGTTTGTGTGTGCGGTTGTGTGAAAATCAGTAGAGATCTCTTACTGGACTGCTGCATTCAGATTTTATTTTTATACTCGGACTTTTAAATATGGGCAGTTACCATTGGAACCACCACAAGCTTCACTCTTCTCCGGAATGGGAGAGTCACATGACTATGACAGTGTACAGGACCAACGAGTGAAGGAAGGGGGCAGAGGCAGCATGCATCTGTAAATGTAGCAGTGTCAATAGGGCCAATGTGAATGTAGAAAAAGTTTGTTCTTTTTTTTTTTCCATTTCTGGAGGATGAATGGAAGTGAGCATCCAGGATGTTTTTTAAGCTCTTAATTTTTCCATCCAACAGCTTCCCAAACTTTAAGCAGTTCCCTGCATCGCTGCTCAAACTCCTTCATTCGCATCCCATCTTCATATTGCGCTTTGGATGCACGCCGCCCCACGTCACACACGTCAGGTGTTCGAGCGATCGATCCAAGTGCCAACACGTCGAGCTGGCCGGTCGCAGGCCTCGATAGGACGCCACTGCCGCCTTTGCACAGGCACCAACAAGCCAAGATGTGTGGGTCTTGTCGGACCGAGTGCCAAAAGACTCTTGCTCAAAAATCGGTTAATGCTTTACAAACGGAACTTCAAGCCTGCCGAGGTTTGCTAGCGGAGAAGGATGTGATGCTCAAGGTACGAAACAAGACATCAAAGGAAGCAGATCATTATTCAACTAGACTCATTCTGCTGAATTATCCCAGATTCAACAACTGTGCGCTTTCAATCTGCTGGTAGATTCTGTCTGGCCGTTCCTCTCACTGGGTGCCTCCATTTTGGCACAAGAAACATGATCAGCCAGCACAAGTTTCTGAGCCACTTTGACAAGGACCACTTTGTAATTGACTGAGGGAACCGGGTCATCGGAGCACGTCCAGACCTGCAGGTTGTATTGGATTGTCTGAAGGACAGATATTCAGTTGAATCCTGATTATGATTAAATGGCAAACATTTTGGTCAGCTGGTCTGGAATCCATTGCATAGCTTGACAGTACCTGACCAGAATGTGATCTCCATTGTCTTGGTAAGATATTTACCAGAAACCGAACATGGGCCAGATCTTTGCAAACTTGTCAAATGTGTATGCGCATGGACTGGTCAGTGGAAATGTGATTGACAGCTAATTGAGTGGGAATCAATTCAACAACAGCTGTACATGATCAGCTACATAAGTCACTACACTACCATGAATGAAACAAGTCCGAATCGGAAAATGGCCAATCCATAAGGGTTCCACCTTGCAAGTTAAATGTCTTAAAGCAGAATTTTCCAACCTTTATTGAGCCAATCTACTCCCAAATTTAGTTACCGGTAATTAGTGTGAAATCCGGGCTTGCCTAGTTAATCACAAAGCAATTATTCTGTTCTATGAATGGTTACAAAGTATAATTGTACCATCTGGTATCTCAGAAAAGAGCATTTGTTCTGCCTGTCACTATACAATGCTGGCAAAGATAGATGATATGGATACAATTAATGGAGGTTTACATTATTTGCAGTAAATGGGGAATAATTATCAGGCCAATTAATTGGATAATCTCCCACACCTGATCATCTCTCGTTCACCATAATGTTCCGTGGTACCGTTGTTTGCAATCACAGTTTTAAAGCATTTAATGTTAGGCAAAATTCTGAGCTTGACAATATAAGTCTAATATTATGGCTGCATATGTTTGCTCACCACATAGTATAGATAGTATAGGATGAAATGTGGCTTTAGATATCCTCTCGCTCCATTTTCTCAATATCATAGCCCTTGACAAAGCAAAGGTGAAGAAGAGTATGGCAGACGTTGCCCGGCTTACCGTTTGAAGGGAGCGTCAGGCAATGATGATGGGGATGGTTGGGCGCGAGACCCACCTTCAGCTTCCTGCTGCTGCTTTGAAGCTGCTCTTTGATCCCACTTGCTAGTGTCGTGCCGGAAACTGAGAGCTAACAGGCAAGAGGAATTCGAATTCAGGCCTAGGTGACGACTGTGACGCTGTGGCCAAGTCCGTCCAGTAGGGGCGCGCATGAAATCGTGACGAGGTTGCTTCTCTGCTGCGTCTCTGCTGCAACTTCGATTTCGAATACCAAGTCCTGTATCGTTACTGCCTTTGCAAATATATTCAGAAAATTCATAACAGGCTCACGAAATAATTACAAATGGTGACGTGAAAATAATGTTACCGTCCTACTGTAAACCAGCTATCCATTATAGCTGATTAGGTTTCATATATATATATTTTTATATTTATTTTGATGTATTTATTTGTAAAAATATAAAAAAAAATAAAAGGGACCTTGTACAATAATGAATAGTCATATCAATGTAAATACATTTTCATTTTGGCTTGATAATATCAGTTGTTCCTAATTATTTTAATTTTTGACAAAATGTCAAAAACCTGCATGCTAACATTTTTTGGGTCACTTTTTATACTCATTTGTGCATTTCGTCACTCATTTCTCATCATATACCTTTGATGTGGTCCTTTTACTACATTCTGTTCTGTACTATGAAGAAATGGGTAATGGTGACATTAAGTTAACTGGTGCGCATTAGCCAAATGATACGCTAACAGCGAAAGTATGTGTGTACCGGCTCAAATGCACTAAAGCTATCAAGAATGCTGCATACGGTGACTTTACTTTTACTTGGCATTAAAGGAGACATATTATGCTCTCTTTTTTTTCATGATTTAAATGCTCTCAATATTTATTTATTTTTGGGCCAGAATACAAAAAGGATAAAGAATTAGAGCACACCTAACATCTACTTTACTTTTAACAGTGGTTAAAACTGATCAACCTGTACACTTGTAGCCTACAATGTTAAGTCCAATTTTTGTCACAGTGGCGACCAGTGGCAGAGTTGCAACTTGACTACCTGCAACTCGTTATCTTCACCCAGCCTGATAGCCATATCATAGGTGGAGAAACTCGCGCGGGGACAGTTATTATTATAGACTACTGTTGCAAAAATAACAGCAAGGAAGAAATTCAGAGCATTAGTTCATTGAAACAATTTCAGAAATCGGCAGAAAACTAAATATTTACGTGATTGGTTGATGGTGGGCAGGCCCTCCTATTTGTAATCGAGCAATGAAAAAGTATTCTTTTTTTTCATAATATGTCCCCTTTAAGCACTAATAACAGAATCATTTTCATAATCAAAACGGTATTGTTTCAACAAAAGTCGTTATCCATTCCCAAATGTCTTATTTTCTTTTAAACACACCCCTTTCATAGCGCTAGTCATCTGACCTGACGTGTGAAATCGGCTTCTACGTGCATGAAAATGCTTCTTTTTTTTTTAATCTTCAAAGTCTTCCCGAGCTCAGCATATACGAATTGTATCCTCCTCATAGCTCACATTACTTGTACGGAGTAATGCTTTTTTCTTTTTTTTTTTTACAATTGAAACAGGACCTAAATGCCTTCTCCTCTTCCAAGGGATGAAATGTTCGTCTCAATGCATTCCAAGGCTTTGATTCACCTCATCCTCCTGAGATTGTCGGCTGCGAGTGTTTTTAATTCATGCTTTTAGTTTGGCCCGCTCCTGAAAACCCATTTGTGCACCCCTTGAAACACAGCTGAATGCACCTCTTCGCTCAGAGATGTCTTTTTTGTTGTTGTAATTATTCAATGATAGCTTGTTTCCTCGCTCACTTTGGATCTACGCTACACTGAAAAGCTGAGAGTGTTTTTTGTTTGCTCGTTTGTTTCATTCTTCCTTTTTGGATGCTCACGTGAGATCTGGATCGTCGCTTCACGACGCAACCTGAAGCTGTTCGCTAACAAAAAGAGGCTTTGTGCACTTTTTTTTCCCAGTCTCGGTTTGTCGAAGGGCTGATTGTGCTTTGGGCTAGCTCCTGTCATAACGTACACCAAACAACACATTTCCTCTGAAGTTTTGAATAGAGGGATCAATGTATTTCTCCCGAGTAGTAAATAAATACCCTTCCATTTGACACACCTTGTAAAAAAGAAAAATTAAAACAATACTATCTTTATAGACACTGGAGTTCTGTACAAAAAAATAATTACTGGCAATGATAATGGCTGTCTGTCCTTGTTATTTTATAAAGGTCTTGTGAAAATTGTAAGAAATTTAAGGTATTTAAAAACAGTTGGTCTCTTGTTTTGTTTTTTTATTTTTGTTGAACTTGCTTTGGTTTTATGATAATATATTATTGTGTACCTATTGTAAATATGAAGCACACCTATTTTGCAAGCCAAGAATTCACTTTATACCATTGTTATATATGAATAAACTTTGCTGGTTAAAAAGTGCATTCATATTTTTTTTTTTTTTCCTCAAAGCTAATGCAGTGTTTGCCATGCTAAGACCACGCAGCAGTTTAACTATGAAACTGGAAAAATACATACAAACATAGACTGACAGACATAAATAGCAATCTAGCTGATAACATTTAAAAAAGCAGAAAGTCTTGCAGGTGGGTGATTTTACCACACTTAACCCTATGCATTCTATATCTTGACTTCTTTTCAACCGCTTCTCTTATATTCCCACACGGGGGTCTAATCCCCGTTTGCTTCTAATCCTGTACCACTGAGACCAATTCAAATCCATGAGGGATTTAAGACCCTGTAATGCCTTTACAAGCAGTCACGGCATAAGGATGACATTCATATATTTCGTTGGTTGCTGGATTACTGTGCGAATTTCTAATTAATTATTATTATTTTTATTAATTATGTTGCCTAGCTAAGAATCCATCCATTTTCCATTGCGCTTATCCTCATTATTATTATGGAGCCTACCCAGTTGATTTTGGGTGAGATCTGAACACCCTGGGCCGGTTCTCAATCAATCGCATGGCTCATATAGACCAACAATCAGTCACACTCACATTCATACCTATAACGGAAAATGTTTTTGGAATGTGAGAAGAAGAATGAAATGAAGAAGCTGGAGTACCGTAACATCAAGTCTACAGTGTAAGCACGCTATCCAGTACAAACCTACCTTAGCGTTTCTAAAAGTCCACTTACTCACCTTGGTAAGAACTTGGAGCCGCTGACGTAAGCGGCAACCACGCAAAGTCCTGTGACAGTAAGCGGTGTTGGCGGCATTCATTAGCTGTTTCCATAATGCATACAAGCGTACGGAAACTTTTCCTCTGACATTTGCTGACAGCGATTTGTGCTCTGTTGAGCTCCACTGACCTTTCAGCGGGCGAATGTGACGGTCGCCGTCTCGCTCGGACTCGTCCCGGCGACCTGATATGCAGATGAGGCAGGTTGACTGATGGCCTCCTGGTGTTCTCGCCTCCTATCTTTTAAGACGGAGAGGTGAGTGGAGAAGCAGTACAGTTGTATGAGGTTTTGTTATTCAACAGAGTACAAATACTTTGGTACTGCACTTATAGCAGGGTTTCCCCATGTCCTTATTTCTTTATTTATATTTCTGGCAACCTTTACCTTTTACTCCCGTAGTACATTTCCCTTAATCATTTTAGTTACTTGTTACCGCAAAATAAATCACATGAAATCATTCATTGCCAATATGGCGGAACGGTAGTGCACAAAGCGAAAACAGCAGTCCTGCCTGTCCAGAGCGAGGCATGCAAATTACCCGTTGCGAAGCACTGACAAGATGAAAGCACCGACTACTGACTGCTGCTCACACAACATCGCCAGCAGCAAATGACGATCAAAATGCAACTACAATGGTGAATTCTGTTGTGGTGACAAATAGGATCGCATTACACGCCCGCGGCTGTGGTTACAGGAATGCGTTTCGTACACTGAATGAAGTTCGTCATAGGTAAGTAACAGAAAAATTGGCATTCAAAAATTCCCAATTCAACCTGGAAAAATCACACCTTAAATTAATTTATATTATTCCCATGAAATGTCAATTCACGTTTAGTTATAATGGGTTGGCTTAGGCATATGGCTAACGTGATGGCCAGGCTAACGTGTGCTAGCTAACTTCGCTCATTAGCCAACACGCAACAATATTTATACATTTTTAAACATTTATTTATTTGAAAGGGACAATGCCCGTTAATCAACATTTTACAATGAAATTGTGCCAAAGTTAGCTGAATTAAGCAAATTTTCATTGGCAGTCCCTTGGGCAGATGCTAGAGCAGAGGTGGGCACACTTGGCCCTCGAGGACCGAAGTCCTGCAGGCTTTGGAGGTTTCTCACTTCCAACACAAGCTGATTCCAATCAACAGGGTCATTATTAGGCTTATGTGGATCTTACTGATGAGCTGATCATATATCAGCTGTGTTGGAGAAGGGCAACATGCAAAACCTGCAGGACTCCGGCCCTCGATGCCCACCTCTGTGCTAGAGCCAGCCTAAAATGAGAGTCATTAAGAAGCTAGACTGTCCAAAAGTTGTTCTAAATTTTGGAAGTTCACAGTCCCCACTTATTGAGGCTCTGGTGGTCGGTCTACAGATGCTTTGACGCAGAATCACCATCAAACCAGGTAACAGTGGTGATACACAGATGTTTAAACATTTAAAGCCCCACTGTGTAGTCCTTAGCACCATCTAGTGGTCGAAGAATAGCATTTAGAAGCACAGAGAAGCATGCACACTCCGGTGGCTCAGAGAGACCACACTTGGCATGCCTGCCACCAATTCTTATTTTGCGTGAGCAAACGAGCATCTTGGCGAGCGACGGCGACTTGGCAGCCATTGTGAAGCCCGGCTTATGACGTTGTCCTTTGGGCATTCGTAGCAGGAAGATGGCGGCGAAACATGGCAGCTCTAGTAGAGTGAGACCATGTAATATAATTTGTGATTACTAAACCTATATATTTTTTTGAAAATGTATACATACAACATATTTTTTTGCATACTCAGGTCCTGACATAAACAGACAGTTTTTAAAGGGACATTCGGTGAGCCCTGGCGCCACCTAGTGGTGAACTAATAATTCATTCATTTAAAAAAACAACTCAATAGAAAGCAAAAAATATGGTGTATCACATTAACATATTTTTTATATATTATCATAGGTCTAGGCTGTCAAGTCTGTAGTCTCACCTTACTAGAGCCGCCATCTTCCTGCTACGGATGCCCAAAGAACAACTTCACGAATGTAGTTAGCCCGGGTGGTATTGCATCAAGTGTCAGAACCAATGGCTGGACCGCAGCTTACCTTCCACAGCCGGGGCCTGCAGGTGGTCGGCACTAACTCCGGGCCAGTAGCTTGTCACTTTCTGCTTTGCTCTCAAATCTTTTACTTGCTTTTTTTTTTGTTTTATTAGCTCCTCCTGCTAGCCGCTCTTTTTAGCCACTCCAGCCTATGGCTCAGACTAACTCCCGCTAGCCGCTCTTGTTAGCTGCTCTGGCTAATTCCGGCTCGCTCCGTCGCTCACCGAGATGCTCGTTTGCTCACGCAAAATAAGAATTGGTGGTAGGCTTGCAAAATGTGGTCTCTCTGAGCCACCGTAGTGTGCGTGCTCTGTGTGCTAGTCCTAATCTTTGACCACTAGTTGGTGCTAGAGATCACTCAATGTCCCATTAAAAGACCGTATCAAAGAACTGTTACCAAGATTACGTTACATGTGATGTCATGATAAAAAGGTATGTGCCCTGTGATTCACAGGTGACCAGTCCAGTCAAAAATTAGCTGGGATTGGGTCCAGCTCACCTGCGACCCTAGTTTTGGATTAGCGCTATTTAAAAACAGATGGATGCTAATCATGGTATTACACTAGTCTAGGGCCATTTTCCCAAGCATTGTGAGAGATCATCAAGCGTGCAGCAGGAAATTATCCAATTTCACTTAATTGTTTTTTTTTATTTACTATTCACATTTTGCGATATTTTTGTTTGGTTGTGTGCCAAGAGATTTTTCTAAATAATTGCCTTGCCGCAATAAATCGGGAAACACGGATCTTGAGTGTACACACCTACGCACACAAATTTAACTGCTGCTTTCAGGGCGCAGGTGAGGAATCCTCCTGCCAAATTTCCCAGGCTGAATCGCTTATTTGCATATGCAGATGTTAATTACCGGCAGGCCAATCAGCAGGATGCCGCGACAGCTTGAGCATCACACGCCGCTCTTCCAAGAACCCTTGTGCCCACCCTCACAAGTCGTCATTTGCACACTTACTCCCCCGGCTGACAATAAAAGATAATCACCTCCCATTTCCTTCATGGCTCATTCCCTCCTGCTCGCCGTTGTCTGATTCTCCACGCTGAGCTCTTATCTGCAGGGGCAGGGCGGGACCGGGCGGGCCTGCCGTGTCGACGCTCGCGCCACCTGCCACAAGCTCACCAGAGGGGGCAAAGTCATTCAGTGTCTGATCCACGGGGGACAGGAGTGGGATGTGGTCTTATTGTGTTCGGGTGTTTCGCTGTGTAACGCTGAACACTAATGAAAGTGAAAGCAAACTTCACTCACCTTCAACGTGAATTAAAAAAAAGTTGTACTTATGTATTTACTTACTTGGTTATTTGTGTCACGTGACCATGGCGTCACACCACGCCTAACGTGGATCTTTTCTGCTAGTTCTTTCCTTGAAAGGGTAGCTACCTGTAAATGTATTTCTAGAGGCTTCATCCTACACTGTAAAACAAAAAAAATGGGGAGTGATATTTACTTGAAAAAAACTTGGAAAGTTTTTGCACTCGGAAATTCAAAGTAAATAAATTTTACCAGGAGAGTTTAGGAGTTTGTTTTGTCACGCTTAAAGACCCACATTTGGTCTTGGAGACCGCTAATATACTAATCCACAGGAATAGCATGGCTCAGGTGGTAGCATATATCTCAACCTCAAGGTTGGGTTTGTTCCTCAACACTTGCATAACATTTATTTTTTCTAAACTAGCATCATTTACTTCAAAATTCTCTTGGAAACTCTCTTGAACTCTTGATAATTTTACTTAGAATTTCTGAGTTAAAAAAATTTTTCCTACTAGGTTTTCTAAATTATCACTCCCCATTTTTTACAGTGTTTTACTCTTTGTCATCAAAAAACTTAATGAACAATACGGTGTCACTGCTGTTAGTCACATTGTTTTATCTCCCGTTTCCACTTATTTCCTTTGCCACATGCAACGCACCCTCATGCAAAACATTTGCTTATTTTTTGTTTTGCTTTGTTTTTTTTCGTCTACCCACGGTTCACACATTCTCTCAACTTCTTGACGCTCTCTTGCTTCCATTGTCCAGGTATGCTTCATGCCCAGGATGAAAGGGGCTCGCTCTGGGCGCACTTCTTTGAGAATTATTTAAGGCTCGAGTTTGTAGGGGATAAATATTTGATGTGGAGGCCCCAGCGTCTCCAGACGAGACCACAGCAACACTTCAGACAGCGGCGGCGAGTGTACGGCTTCCCTCGGCTTCAACAACACAATCGTTAATAGATTTATATTATTATATTATTATTAGTAGGCCTACAGTATTATCGATCGTTCCAAAACATAGATATGAAGGGATGCAATTTTGTGCTGATAGAAATTAGCACCGAGGATTGTATGAAGAAATAACCGTGTTTGTAAACACACACGTTTGAGCTAAGGCCGCCATCTGGTGGTCTTACATATCATGACAATGAACGGGAAACTAATAGGGTAAAAGAATCATAAGGCCAATTTCAGCATTTTTTATTTTATTTTTTGTTACAAATTATTTCTCAGACATGCGGAGTCACATTTGATATATTAATTTTTTTTTAAATGGTTAATCTAGAGTTTTTAAACATCGCAAGCATTAATAGTTCAAAAAATTATTTCCAACTTAATCATGAAATACTTCACTGTAAAATGACTCTATATAACAAATTCCCTTTAACTACGGGAACGAATATTATTTTTCATTTTGTAATTTAGTGAGATTCAACTGTACACAGTTTATTGATGTTGCCATTTGCAGTGATATATAATTTGACTAAATTATACAAAGGGGTTTTCATGCTGCATCCTCAGTTAATCAGATCATTCAATTCTAGCCCAGAAATGAAATTATTACTAAATATAATGTAATCAGTATTTGGATACGTTTTTTTTTTTATGTTTTATTGTGGGGGGAATGACTGGACATTATTTTAAGAAGGTGATGATAACTAGTTTAGTTATATGAGCTATTGTGCATGAAAAACAATGAAAAATGAACATCATTTTTTCCCCAGTCAGATTTGACTGAATCTAATGGAGCGCCGCATGTGTAAAAATAAAATAATTAAAATAAAAAAATAGATATTGAGAAACTTTTTTGCATTTCAAATATCCAAAACTGTTTGGTAGCATTTTAATTGGTGGGAGAAAAACAGAGACTATTGCTGTAAAATGTGTCCCTTTATTCACCAAGGAGTTAAGAAATGTGATCTTCAGGACCAGGTACGTCACAGGCAAATCCATTTCTTTAATCAAATTGGATCTTGAAGCTCGACCGCACTGTCAAATGCAAGACACCAGATTGGATTGGTGGTGTCCATTGTTGGCATTTTGCACTGCTTTGTATTTATCTGCATGGGTTGCTATGGTTACCAGAAAAATGACAATGATACATCAACTGGTCTTTACTTTTAAATGGAAAGTCCAAACCCATCAACTTGCTTCTACTCACGCACATACCATCTAACCCTGAGCCCCATCTTCTTTCGTATTAATGTGCAACCAGATTAAACTCTACACATTATTGAACATGACATATATATGATCACGTACTTTTGTTATCAACTGGGGTTTAACTCCTTCATCACCATCATCCATTTGACTGATACAAACAGAGTAAGTTGTAGTTCCGCTTTAAAATAGTTGCACCATTGTATCATTTTGTCAATGGGTTAACTTCTTTTGTGGCAGTTTGACTTTACATCACAGCAATTTGACACTTGTGTTCTGGTTATTTGGAGTAGAGTTTTGCCTTTTGTATCTCCGCCACTCTACTTAGTTCCTGTCATTGCTGCAGCTGGAGGACAGAGGCAATTCGGGATTGCCACAATATTGTTCGTCCGAGGGGTGTTGCCGTAGCATTTCGGATGCAGATTGAGTACCGGTGCAGACTGGGTCACCATGCTCAGGTTGATCCATGCCAAAAAAGGAGGAGGGAAGGTTGTGCACGTCCCGGTCTCTTTTCACAAAGGCAGAAAAGGATGAGACGCAGTTCCCAATAAAGTGGTCTGCTTGGCCTAAAATGTACAAGTCCAGCTGGGCCAAGTCGGGCTGCAGGCTCACCACTTTGACCTGCACACACAAGTTCACCATGGCGAGAAATATGCGGCAAAAATGATGTCTACAATTCTTGATCATTCAATGCATTTTGACAAAAGCATGCCACAAACATGTTCCTAAAACTGGGGGCTGCTTTAAATTGTGAAAAAATGTCATTAACTCATTCAAACCCAAAAACGTGTAAATTCGTTTTTTTTAATACTTTGTCCTTCACTCCCAAAAATGTATTTATATGGTTAAAAAAAAAATATGCAAGAGCATAGATGCAACTTCTGACATGAAGAGGTGGCTTAAAGCATTGGTAGTTATTCCAAAAAACGGCCAGCAGGTGGCAGCAGAGTATAAGAGATCAACCAGGGCCATGTTGCAACAAGCTCTTTTTGACAATGTTTTCACCAGGAATGTAAATATTAATGAAACGTAGCTATGTTCTAATGCTAATTGCTTCAACACGGTTACAGATGAAAATATAGGCTTACTTTTTTTCTGATGAAAGAAGAGACTCTAATCTTTATTTTGTTAGGTTCCATGTTTTTATAGAAATGGAACACAATATTCTGTGGGCCTTGCAAAATCAGTCAAAATCCAGTTTAACAGCCAGGAGTGAAGGGGGTTGCTTCATTGAAAATGTCTGTAAGTTAGCCATTAAAGATGGATTCAGGACCTCATTTCAACCGTGTTGAAAGTTATCAGTTACTTACTTTGTAAATGTTTTACAATTGTTACAAAATACGGTGCTACAGACAAGCCAGTCGCAAAGAGAAAGTTTAACTTTTGTCACACTTTCATCACCTTGCCCTTGAAGAGCTTCTCAATGTCGCTCCTGTGAGACTCCGAATCGGTGGCGACGTAGACGGAGCGAGCAGAGGTCTTTTCCACCCACAGCTTCACGGCCCTGCGGATCTCGGCCAGGTCGGGCAGGCACATGGTCATGGTGAGGGGCAGCGCCGTCTGCCGCTTGTAGCCCACGCACTGGGGGGAGGCCATGAAAAGAGGCCCCACATCGCCGCTCTTCAGCATTTTGCAGGCGTTTTGCTTTGAGGAAGAAGATATTGCAATGGTGGAATGGCAAGAGATGTTGGCACATTATAAATTCTTACATACAATATTACCTCTAAAAACACTGTAATATTCTAGCCTGGCAAGCCACACCCACTTTCTTGAGAGAAAGAAAGTTGGTGCGGTCACTGGGTCGTGGAAAGCGATTTCAGCGCGGCTCAAAACGATCTGTACAATCAAATACGTTTGTTTGTTTTTTTGTTTTTGTTTTTTCTGGAGAGCTCAGTATTGTTCAACAAATACGTTTGTTTGATGACGTATTCTTCATGAGCAACGTCACTCTTTGGTGCCGGAAGTCTAACACCACACAAATCATCAAGTTTTTACCGCAATAACGACATAAGTCATTCACTAATGTCTCTCTTCCATTTTGAATTGACTCCTTATCCGCCCACTGTTTACTCACAGACTTACATATGAATATTATATATTTCATATGGACGTCCGTGTGTTTACCACACATACGTCCCACTTTTAAGACGTCGCGTCAGCTCTTTGCTGATTGGATCTTTTCATCGTCTGTTTGGTAAGTTTACCCCATCTGCGAAATGCACTTGATGCCGACAGTGACCAGACTCATCGGCTGGTTAAAGCGATGAGTCTGGTTTCCAGGCGAGTAATGTTCCACTATACACAAAATACTCCTTACCAACTAAAAGGAAGCCACCCACATTATAAATTTGCATTCACAAATACTGAATAGATTTAACATTTCCGAATGCCTTCCCCAGCTCAGGGAGGGGGAAAAAAACTCCTCTGAACACACACAACAATACAGACAAGTTAATAGTGAACCTTTCACTTGCCAAAAATAAAAATTCAAGTGCCAAAGATATTTAAATGCCATCTGGGTAATTTTGGGCTGTTGAGTCTGAAAATTGCATCCATTTCTTGAAATTGGCTCGAGTTTTTGATTGATAATTAATGTACTTTGATTGTCAATAAAAGCAGTGTTTGTGCTTTGGCGTCACCTGTTTTTGCATTTGTTTACAGCTAACATTGCCCGATTCTATGAATTTTAGCTTGATTTTCACATGAAACATGATTTGCATATGGAAGGCTCTCTGTGATAGCAAATGTCGTATTTTACGATATCAAGGAAAATAATATGGACAGGCCTGCAAAGACAGATACACAAAGATCATCAAGATATAACAAATCATAACTTACACTTTAAAACAACAATATGGAAGATCATAAAAATTCAGGGGGTATAGAAACGATACCATTTACGGATTCAGCGACATCAAAATACCCTTAAAACCATTGAAACTTTCTTAGCATCATGTCGGTATGTGTACATCCCAATTTAGAAGCCTTGAGCTATGAGAGAGTGAGCTCCATGACATTACACTAGCAAGTATTATGCTGTTCAATGGAACGAGTTCAGAACATTCGTAGATTCACCCATCCTATTAACTCTTTGACTGCCAAAAACGTTTAATAACGTTTAGTAAAATCCTAAGGAGGGCTGCCAAAGACGTTAAAAGTCGTTAACTATGTTTTTTTTGTTTGTTTTTTGGAAACGGATGGAGGAAAGCCTTGGTATTATGTGTGTTTCCATAGTCCAAACACAAAATTTTCTGTGGACCTTGAAAGATCAGTCAAAATGCTTAAATCAGCTGGCATCCCTTTTCTGAAAACACTTGGCAGTCAAAGAGTTAAAAATAAGAATAAAAAAACAAAACAATGAATTTAGTGAAATGCTTGTGGGATCACAATCCCCAAAGAAATCTCACCCAGTCACTGCCAATCCTCAAGTGAATGCCAACATATGGCCGAGTCAGGAGGGAAGCGATGTGCTCCCGTCCCTTTGCCGCCATTTTGTCTGACCACACTACGTAACGCTGCAGGCCAACGTGCTCCTCCACCACCGGGAACTGGGCAGGAGCTCCGGGCAGGGCCAGGACCGGGTGTTCCTTAGGTGGAAACCTAGGGCAGGGGATGAATTTGAATTTTTATAAACTTAGTTAAAAACAACTTCTATGGAGCTTCCTCACATATGGTTTGTTTTAAACTCGTTCTTTGGATTGCTTTCTAGCCTAAAAACAACATTTGGAGTATCATCACGCAGAATAATTTTTTTCATGAGCGATTATGAAGAAAATAAAAATCAATAGATTGTTTTACCGGTGCACACTGTGGAAAATATGCTCGTTAAAGACATAAGATTAGCATTAATTGCTAATGACAGGCACATATTTGATTGTTCTGTGAAATTACAGATGTTTGTAAGCAGGTCTTTGTGTGGGTTAATAAAGTCTTGGTGATAGGTGAGGAATTGCCACCTCCATAAGTGAAAATACAATCAATGCTTTGCTATATTTAGATAGCTGCTATTTTCTTTTGCCCCTGGTTGCTCGGGTAACTTAAGCGTAGCTCAACTTCATGTTGTTGTTCAGAACGCAAACAACACCTATGCTAGTTGCAGCAAAGTCACGCTCTCACTTTTGCTCCGCCTGCTTCAAGACTCCATTCATCCACAATAAATATGAAACAATTGAACACAGTTCTCAAAGACAAATACGGATGGTGTACTCACTTCGTCATCCACTGCTGCTGGTGGAATGCACTGAAGGAAATACCACTGAATAACACAGACTCTTCAAAATCCACGCCGACATAATCCCAGAATTGACCAAATGGATTCCCATCCTGAAAAGACCAGAAAGCATCCACGCACATTAGAGAAGTTATTCCTAACAACTATGCCTCAAGTTGGCACTTAATTGGTCCAAAAACTATTATTTATTTCTCATATTTTGTTGTTGTTGTGGTAGCTATGGCTGCCAGAAGCAACATAGTGACAAGCCCAACAATGAAAAGTGTTTCCACTAGATGGCAGAAGGTACACAATTAAATGTGTACCCACCTGTTGAAATAGAGAAATAATAAATAGAGGTGAGACTCTCATTACTTACAGTATACCTGCATATACTGTTTGTGATATATATATATATATATATATATATATATTTTTTTTTATATATATGTGCCATGGCTTAATCAAAGTCAGGAAACATGACAGTAAAGCAGCAACACTAAGAAGCATGAGGATGCTCTGTGACGTGAGGTGATGGAAAGGCCACTAGAGGGCAGCAATCGATTGTAGTTCACAATACGTCAAAGCAAATGACAAACTCAGATGCCAAGTACACGTTAAAATAATCTGGACCATTTTGAACCCTGGTTCCATCTTCCAAAAGAGTCTTTTAAAACGAGTAGGCTACTTCCATTTTTGTCACTGCAAAAGAGTTACATAAACTTTTTTTGTTTTTCTACTACTACTACTCTTATAGCCTGGATGCCCTGTGGAACAATGACTCACTCACTTGTTGTGTGACGAGAGACTTAATTTAGGTTTTAGCTTTAATTTGTTAATACTCAAAACAACCTCATAAGGATAAACTTGACTTGATTGTCAGTGTTAAGTGTGTGGCATTGTATTGTCACGTGATCGCTCACATTTTTTAAAAAACTATTTTATGAGTTTAGGTTATTGATCTCGCTACTGTTTTTGCGACCCGTCCCCTTCTCACACCGGCCACGCACAAATGTCAACGCTCGCTGCTCCATTGGACCCTCACCTTCATGGGACAGGATCGTCTATCTGCACTCCGCTGAGCCGCTGCCTCAAAGCAGTAGGCTTTCCTGTGTCCTCTGAGCCAGTGTTTGTCAGCCAGCTCTTTCATGAAGACTTCCAAAGCCACCACGCGGTGGTAGGCCGACAAGGTCTCGAGTTTGAAGAACTCACTGTAGGGAACATGGACCTGGATGAATAGTCAAGAAAATCACAGATCATAAAACTCGTGACATTATGCACAGAGATAATATTTGGGTCATCTTTATAGTGGGATGACCCAAGTAGAAGTGTAAAGTAGGGCCCACACGGCTCATTACAAGGTACTCAAGACATCCTCCAACTGTTCATAAATTTGTATTTATATAGTATGTACCGCCCAACTCCATATTTCCTTGTCTTTTGAGTGGAATGGCCAAATGTCCAAACGCTTTTGTCCACGACGTTTATCGGACACGACTGCAAGTAGACAACGACAGATAGACTTACATTAGTGGCAGGTGGGCTGAGATGGCGGTAAACAATCCAGGGAGGGACTGCCAGGGTTCGATTTAACATCTTAGCAAAAGCCAGAGAACCCAGGAAGTGGTCTGCCTGGTTCCCAAAGCGGCCTGAACACAGAAACACGTTTTCTTTTGTTTTTTCTCTCTCTTTGCTGAGTGTGATCATAATGTGGAACTAAACTGTAGCTGTTAAAAAAAGTTTATCTTAACATTGAACAATTTTACGACGACCGGTAATGAAATGTTGCCTTAAAATAAAAGTGTTTATTACCCATGCACGGACAGTACAACACATATCCATTATCATCCCACTTCAGTTCTTCGGCAGCCGTCCGACAACTTTGTTGTAAGAGTGAACAAAGAAAACAAGTCAGCGTAAGAACGTGAGACGGTAGCTTCCACACTGCCATTGTAATTCATAACATATCCCAGAATGCAGTGCGCACACTTTTCCTTTTTTGTTTGAGCGGTGGCGTGGAGACCTAAAAGTGTGTGCTGCCACTTACAGGACAAGAAGCGTACTGTTGGTTCCGTTGTAAACCCCTGACTTCAATATTGGACTTCACAACAAAATCCGATTTCTGACCACGTTTTGCTTTGGTTTTTATTTAATTTTGTGATGCAATCGTCATATCATTTGACCAATTATTCATTTATTTAAAAGTTTTTGGGTGGAAAAAAAAAAAGAAAGCGGCACAGTGTATAATAGGGGTTATAATTTATAGCACATCAGCTTCAGAGTTCTGAAGTTGAATGTGTGAATGCCAGTGTGGAAGGTTGTTTTTCTATAAATGCCCTGCAAATAGCTGAAGTCCAATCCATGTTGTATCCTGCCTCTCAAGTCTCACCCAAAATCAGCTGGGACAGATTCCAGGTCACCATGCAGCAAGGTAATAGTAAGTTTGGTACATGAGGATCTGAATGTGCAGCACTGTGGAATCGCTTGTTTATAAAATGTGCTATAGAAATAAAGTGGATTGGATTGGATTAAAAAAAAAAAGAACTTGAACAAAAATATTTTATCCTTCATCTATAGACAATTTAATGAAAAACAAGTGTGGCTGAACAAACCAGAAACATTCTTCCTTCTGATTCATTTGCTTATTTATACTGAAACTCAACCACTCGAAAAATATAATTTGTAGCTAAATTAATCTTAGTTTTATTTTGAAGTCAGCATTGCAGCTCACGAGGGTTATAGAAAATGGCTGCATGGATAGATATCGGTCTCCTAAATTGTAGGGTTTAGTGACTAGTACTGTTAGGTTTAGAAGGCAGTACAAAACAATGAAAACCAACTCTTTTTTTTCCTTCCTTTTTTATATTTTGGGAATACATGTGTTGCAAAATAACATAAATACAAATACAAAAATTCAAATATTTAAGCCTTCAACCATTCACTGATAATGACAACAGACTTTTTTTTTCAATTAGTTTCTTTGAGGACACAATTGTTATGCATTTTATCGTAATTTATTTTTTGATGTTCCTCCCTAAAACTTTAATATACTCACAATTTCCCAAACACGTTAGAAAATAAGAACAAAATGTAATAAACAAACAAAAATAAACTTTCTGTTTTGCATTGTATTGCCTTGAGTAACACATAGGATATTCCCAGCTACTCTTTCATCACATCTTTTTCATCAGATCTTCAAATGGGTGCTGAACATGCCCAAACTCACTATGCTGGATAACCATCAAACACAAGGCCTGAGTGGGTGTGGCCTAACAGAGAGATGAGATTCCCTAATCACTGTTTATGTTAATTAACTGACTTATACCTGAGTGTGTTGCCATCAAATACATTTAACGAAACACATTTTAGAAAACTGTTTTTGATCAGTTGATTTGAAAGCAATGTGACGTGACGATCCAGTGTTGAAATGATTCCCAGTCAAAAAAAAACAAAAACAAATAAATCTCTATTTGCATTCATAACTCGTTTTTCTTCTGCTGTGATGCTCACTCAGCAGCTGGCTGTTGTTTCCCTCCTTTCCCGTTCATGCTCCTCCCCCACCTCTCCAACGCACACTGTTTTTCATTGTTGAGATGACAGCAGTGATAACAATGAAGAGAGACATAACTCAGCCTTATGAGTTTGAGGGTGTGTGGGGGGCGGGCAGGGTGTGTGTGTGTGGTGGGTCTAGCAGCGAGACAGTTTTCTTCAGGTGAACCAATGGCAAACAAAACACTGGCAAAATTCATGCACATTTATGTATCGTACTCGATACGTTCAATGTCTTAAGCTGCAGTTATTAACGCAAAAAAAATCAGAAATAGTATTTCGTACACAATTTCTCTGTTGTAACAAGACTTTTTTTCCAAATGCATTTTACACTGTTAAAAGGTGCCCCGTTTGGCAGGATGAGCAGCATGCACAAAGTAAAATGTGACAAATTCTCACACGCTATAACTTATTCTGTAGCTGTAATTGCCACATTTGGTGTTTGTTGGTGGGCTGATGATTGACATTTCTTCTGTAGCAAGGAAGAAACAAAACATATTGGCAAATGTGAATGAGCCTCAAAACCACAGAAGAACAATACTTGGTCACTCACTGCTGTGGGGTGTCATTCCACTCCTCACTGGTTAAGATGATCCACAAGTGTTGAGGTCAGGACTGTTGACAGGCCGCGCCATTCTTTTCTACTCCCGCAGTGACAAACACAACGACACGGGGCGAGGTCTGTCATGATGGAGGAAGGGAGTTTGGCCCCAGACTGAGGAGACAAGCATGTCACTGAAGAAGAACTCCATCTCCACATCTGTCTGCTTTGAGATGCATGCAGTAATGATGAGCCTCTTTTATTTCATCAATGATAATGTCGCACCACCCCATCGCACTGCCTCAATCAAAAGGTGCTGCGCTATCTGTAAATCTCAGCTTTGAGCACATAACAAAAATGTTCAAATTGGCATTTTAGCTCAGCATTCACTTCAAATTCCTGGTTCGCTTAATGTATCTTGAAAAAATATATAATTTCCCTCTTTTTTTTTACATCCAACTTGAGCAGAGACACAAAATGTGCTTAGGAGGAAGAAGCTGACTCTAATAAAATGCATCGTGTGCTTATTTTTCCACTCATTTTTATTGCTAACATTTAGTCTGTTTACATTCACAACGTATTTAATTGGCCGAAAATAATGGCGGACCAACCAGGGGCTCATGTTGTGTTAGCACGAACATCAGTGCTAACATTAAAGGTGTATTCAAGGATCTTCTCAAAAAGTAGAAGCCCAACGTCCTTTTTTAAAAACGCGCATGCAGAAGACCACCCTACCAGCTCTTCTGCTCATCCGGGGGAAAACGCTTATCAAATGCCAGGAACGTACAAGCTCATCTTCATCTTCGTGAGTCTCTGCAGCCGGCCTCGCTTGCGGCGCTCCCATTTTCAAAGTATGCGGTGAGATCGTTGGACCTACAACGATGACTGGCTGAATCCGAAGCTCAGCGGCTACATGCTACAAGCACCCGAAGTGCGCATGCGCAGCCAGGAACGCGCGCTCACGACGTCGTTACGGCATATCGATTGACGGGACCGAGAAACAATCGTTAAGATGATCCACCCGGAAGACGCAGCGACAAAAGATCCTTGAATGTACCTTTAGCATGTTCAGCGAGTTTATTTCCAGGCATGACATTACAACGTACGAGTTCTGTTTATGTTTAACACTGGAATGAAATGTATCTCTCAATTTAGTTTTGGACCATGTTTTTTGTCGTATTTGGCATTGTGTGTGTGTTTTTTTTTTTAAATATAATTGACAACAGGGGGTTTAGCAAGTAAGCAACAATTACAACAGTAGGAGGAGCCCAGATACAAGAAAAATGTTCAATTTATGAACTATAAGATAGCTAGACAAGTAGACAAATTTAGATGCTAACATGACACTATCCTGTGTCTTTTTTTAGTCGTCTTCCCTCAGTGTGTTTTCCCAGGATGGAAAAAAAGAAGCTATTTTTAGCTTTAATGGTGCTCCAGTCTAGTCCGCTGCCTTCCAGCAGGCGGTGTTTTTGTTATTTCGCTTGACTAGACCCTAAAAATGTTCCGCCCATCCTTATCAACATGGTGCAGAGCCCCCGATGGAACCCGATGGTCCACCTCGTCACAGAACATACAGTGCTGGGCAAAGATAGACCTCAGCTGCTCACGCATTCACTTGTTACATCAGCAGCCAATAGACTACCATATTTACCTATTGTGTCATGCCTGTGTTGGGGCCAGTTCGACTATTTCAAAGGGTGAGAATTTAAGTTGGTTCTAACAAAAAAGAGCTGGATGAAAATGGACAACATTTCTTCTAAGAGTTTTCTAAAAAAGTGGAAGCTGTTGAAAATCCGTACAGGGAACAATACCATGTTTTTTTCGCTTTGAATGTGTTCCAATAGTTTTGTTTATTTAGTGCTTGTGCAACAGCGACCCTCCCATACCTCATCTTATAGCTGCGGCTTTTGCCCAACATTTAGTGACTATTCGTCGCCCAATCACCAATAAAGCAAACCAGCCATCTGTTTTACAAAACAAAACTCGTTAAAAAACACACACACACACACACACACACACATCGGCATTTCAAGGAGATTGCGGGTTATTTTGTTGGCGAGCAAACAAACTCCAGATGTGAACTAATTGTGGTGAGGGAAGGGTTGAGTGCACCTGTGTGTATTTGGGAGGATGTTTAGGCAAGTGCAGAAAAGAGGTGTGAGGACAAAGGTGAGTTGGAACAACACGGAAAGAAGACTCACCTCAAGCAGACGCACATGAGAGCTTTATTTTCAGGCGCTCAATGCGCTCTCCTATCAGGAGACCGGCTGGAAGTCATAACGAGCAATGAGGTTGTGGTCAGTGAAGATGTGAGGGAGGGAAGGAGGTTCTGTGGAGGCTGCAGCAAAGAAGAAGAAGTCAGTGTCGTCATGATGTTGCATCTCTGAGTGCGGTTGTCAAACAAGAGGGAGAAGAATCGTCTTGTCATCATTACAACAAACATATTCATAAAATGAATAGTTCAATATCATGATTTACATGACTTCACAGAATCTTGGTACTTTAAAAAAAAGATTCAAAATCCTTGGTGAAGGTAACTAGAATGATATTCAGACGCAGTAAGTAATAAATTAGAACACAAAGAATAGCTCCATTATCAGGTTCCCTAATGTAATTCATATTGTGGACATTGGTTACGTAATATATTTAAAGTTTCTGGCCATTATGTAAGAAACAAAAACAAAAAAAACCTTGTCTCATTGCTTTGCATAAAAACAGAGCTCATCTATCCTTTCTGGACAGCTGTAGGACTTGGACTTTCAAACTAGGGTTAATGTTTGAGTCCCAGTGTGGACAAATAAATAAAATCCAACTAGCTCCAGAAATATATAAAACTCAGGAGGGATTGTTAATCAGCATCATAATTAAAAACAAATATTCCTTTCTTTCACTGCCAACTATAATTGTCTATTTGTTTGTACCTCCACCATGGGAATATCTAAAAAAAAAAAAAAAAGTCTAAGCTATTTGGAACAATTTGAGCTTTGCGGCCAATGGACAAAAGTCAAAATAAATAGCTGGAATGGTTGGATCCATTTTCAAGTGTTCATAGTTTTAAAATATTTTCCTTAATTTCTCAGTAGATAATGCACAGATGTTAATAATTCAAGTGAGACATGACCAGGAGGGGGATATTGTTTATGGTATGAGAATATTTTTGTCCTGAAGGATTGGAAGGATTACTTGGCCAAATGAAAATGTGCAAGTGCAACTGGACTGGAAGCAGAAATCAGAGCCAGGACTTAACTGTAAGATGTAATTTCCCTTCCCAAACCGTGGAGTTTTAGTTTAGATTAAGCGTGCGACTTTCATTATCCTAATTTATCATTCACGATATTGTTTTTAAAAAGTTCCGAAACTTTCCTCTTCGTCTATTTTGTTTTAAAATGAATACATTAATTTAATGTATTTCATTTAATCTATTGCTTTTTAATCTTTTCCTAAAAATATTTTATTCCCAACAGGCATTAAAGATTAAGCATCAAATGGTATACATGATGTTGAGTCATTTGAACATTTAATTCCTGCTCTTTACATGTTCTATGATTAATTTCTTTAGTATAATTTTTCAGTTAATAGGCTACCCAGTTTTTTTTTAAATAATTATCTGATTTGATAAAGTCACTTTTAATTTGAGTACAAATTAATCTCATTAACACAATCAAACATGTAGATTCCTCCTCTGTTTAACTATAAATTGTTCTTATTTTTTTGTAGAAAGCAAATCAGAAATGAATAAAATACTTTTTTTGATGCGAAATTAATATGAAAATAATCAAATTGACTTCCGCTAAATCTCCAACACGTCAATACTCGATCACTGAGGCAGTGGACAAAAATAATATGCTTTTTTTTTACTGCGACAGAACTACTTTCTACTACTTCTGATTAAAAACAAAAAACAAAATCAGCAACCCTTCCAGAAGCAAAAATGCAAAAAATATCTCTTATAACAATACCTGTACATTTGAAGTCTCAAATATTGATCATAGTCACTGTTATCACTCACTTCTTTAGCAGAAAAAGCATGAGGACAGTTGCCATCAACAGGTAGTCTACCGCTGTTGCGCTTTGGGGGCGTGGCAACTAGAGAAAAGGCCTCCGGTGCCTTCATGAACAATCGGAAATATGTAAGATTATTTATGACTTTTGGGAAATTAAAAAAATAAATAAAAAGCCAAACATGAAACGAATATATTGAGCTATTGAGCATTATTCGGTTGCTGACTAGAAGAAATGCGAAAGTGTCTGCAGTAAAAATTTAGGCTTACCATTTATATGTAAAATGTGAATGTAATGCGAATTGAATGAGAGTCTAAACACAGATAATACATTTTACTCATTTTTAATGTGCAATAAAATACATGTGAACATAAAAAAAACACAGATGGGTGGGATTTTTCATTTAAGAAATGCTTTGGAACGACTAATTGTTATTATTAATGCAACAATTTTAGTGTACAACATGAGGAGCCTGAAGGCATCAGTGTCGATTCCCCCACCCCCACGCTCCCTGGCTGCACAAACATGTTCCCCCTGCGGTCTCCATGAGCCAGTGGTGGGTTTCGAGCAGGAGAGGTGACGAGGAAACGAGTTGATATGCCCTGGAAGCAATTCTTTCACCCCTCTCTACTACACAAGTCGCACGACGCATGCACACTGGACGAACCACTCAAATTATACAGGCGAAGTGCGACAAACGTGGATTCAGCACGTTTATTATTATTAATATATGTATATTTTAATGTATTCAATTTGTACTCATTATTAGCCAATAAAATGTAAACATGACAGCCTCATCTCAAAATAATACAAATGAATTGATTATAATGTCTACACGTTCATACGAATGTTTCTTTCAATAATCCCAGATATGTTGAGTAATCCACTCAAAAGCCAACGTTAACAATTTTACATTTTTGATTGTGGTTTTGCTACACTTTTGCCAAAGTGCGTGTCTATTTATTTTGCTGTAATAATTAATTTATTCATATATTATGAAGGTGAAGATAAAAAGTGCTAAATCAAATAATTCAAGACACAATGCTAAATCAATGTGCAGGTGAATGATTTACATATTGTCAAAATTAGTTTTTAGTTTAAATTAAATGTAAACTTCACATCAGTTGTTAATTAACACAGTCTCATTTATTTTAAATGCATTTGTAAAATGGTACCATGAGTAATTATGTCAAAATCGGACAGTTGATTATTTCAAATGAAGAAATGTCGGTAATAGACGTCGCTGTCATTAAAAAACATTAGATGTAAATGAGCTTTTGCTTTTCTCTGACGCAAACGGACATAATTTTAAAAATGCCTGTAGCAGCGTATTACAACTTCGAATATTTTAAAATACATTCGCGTGGGTTGGCTGCAGTTTGAAGTCAAGTCAAATATTAAAGTTTTATTTTTGTGTTGAGTTTTAAAGGTGCCGACTTATCACAAAAGTATTATTTAAAACAGAATGCGGAGAAAATATGCAGGTATTTTAACTGATCAGACTCACCAGAGCCTGACTGCTGGTGGGTGTTTAAAAAAAAAAAACAACTCACAGTAATCTGTCCCTGAGTGAAAAAAAAAAGTTTGTGAAAGTGGACTGACGTCACACTCCCACAATGCTTACCGCCCCCTAACTCGGCTGCAGCCTGAGGAGAGCCACACACACTCACTCCCAGGCCCCGAATATCTAAATAATTGGGGAGAAATCGCCAAACAATATTTAGAAAACAAGCTAAGAAGACATCGAAGCGAGTGCGTGGAGTTGGTGGCGTGGGTCTTTCCCACGGTGGCTTTCTGCTCGGGATGGACGCTTACCGGGGCTCCAAGTGAAAGTTGACTAATGCAGTGCTGGAAACTTTTTGGTGAGTAAACTACTTTTTTCCTTTCCCCTCCTCCTTCGCATATTGTGTTTTGCACGTTGTTGTGCTTGTGCGTGTTTGGGACAACTTTGACGCCACTTTTGACGCGGTCCGGCTGACGTGCACTTCGACTTGCACGACGCCTGTCTTGTTATGAATGTGTTGCTATTACTAAATAAACGCCGTTGGCCTTTGCGTCATTTGTGGCGTATTTTTCTGTATTGTGTGGCTGGCGAGGCATTTAACAGCGCGACAGATATGTCGCTAAAAGCGATCGCGACAATTTTTGGGCACGTTACTATAGGGCCCTTTTATTGTTGTTATTTTAAATCAAGTTGTTGAGTTTGAGGCCATTTTGGGAATTTAAGGTCCCCTCCGCGTGTTTTCGAGACTATGGGAGGGTGTAAAAGTGTGTTAAAAGTGCATTTTAATTGAGGCTCGTTGGTGCCAGGGTATTAAAGTGTTTGTTTTATTTTGTGGTGATGGTGCGTTCACTTGTCACGTTGCTCATTAAGCTTGGAGATGTGTGGACCACACGCATATAACTGTCCTCCTCGTGGCTTGTGTCATGTTTGCGGCTCCTCGGATGTTTTTGTTCCTTTGGCCTGAGCGCGCGCGCGCGGCCGCGCGTGCATGACTGTATGTTTTTCCTTGGAAGTAGAACAAGTGGAGGGTGTCTAACACAGTGCAGTAGTCATATGCAGATTTATTGGATCAGTGTTACAAGTTTATTTTGTAGTTTGCAGTTGTGTACAACTGCATCATATTGAGATGTTGCTAATTTGACTACATGATATGTCCTTATTGCAACCACTTACATCAATTTGAGTTATTATTATTATTATTTTTACATAGTTTTTATTTATTTAATTTTTTTACAAAAGATTCCCAAAGTGAACACAGTCTGTTCCAGTATGTTGGTTGACCTTGGTTTGTTCATATTTGCAAATGACTTTTTCTGTCATTATGGAAATATAAATATTTTGCCCATTTCTATGATTATAATTAGGGGTGTGAATTGCCTTGGAACTGCCGATTCGATCCGTATCACGATTCAAAGGTCACAAATTACGATTCAATTCGATACTGGTTGATCACGATTTGAATCTATAACTCGGTCATTGGGATTTTCAAAAATAATATTTAGAAAAAACTAAACATGTACATGTACTCTGTAAGATATGTATGAAAATGTATTTATTTATCTGAAACTTCAGGCTTGTAACTGTGAGCCACTGTATTTAACAAACAAGTTGCGATCTGTTTTATGTTTGAACAGCATTGAACTAAAATATTAAGGCTTAATGTTCTATTAATATAACATTCTTCCATGATTAAAGTAAGACGTTTTGTTGAGTATTTCCATCCAAAAAAAATTACGTTTAAGCATTGATTCGGCCCCCATATTGAATCAATACGAGAATTGCAATATTGCGATATATCACCGAATACATTTTTTAAATGTCTCTAATAATTATTGATGCTGTGGCGCAAAATACAAGTTGCATCAATGACAAAGGTCTCATTATTTTTTGACAATTGATATTTTCATCGGTGGAATCAATATTCTGTATTCCATCATGTTTAAGGCTAGTTTGGAATTAGGGGTGTTAGAAAAAATCGATTCGGCAATATATCGCAATATTACAGCACAATTCTCGAATCGATTCAATATGCGGCCAAATCGATTTTAAACATCAATTTTTTAATGGGAATATTCAACAAAACGTCTTACTTAGGGTTAGGATTTACACATTAAGCATGGAAGAATGTTATATTAATGGAACATTAAGCTTTAATATTTTATTTCAGTGCTGTTCAAACATGAAACATACTGCAACCTGAATTTTCAGATAAATACATTTATTTTCATACAAATCTTACAGTGTACATGTACAAGTTTACTGATTAGTATTTTCTAAATTTGAGTTTAAAAAAAATCCTATAATCAATTTATAGATTTCTATCGGGATCGAATCGAATCGTGACCTATGAATCGTGATACAAATCGAATCGCCAGGTACTAGGCAATTCACACCCCAATTTGGAATTAACGAGTTTTGGGATCATTGCGATATATTCATGCTTTAATTGATTAATATGAGCATTTTTTAAATGTTTTTGTGGGGGTATCAATTACTTACATTTTTCCCACTATTCACAATAGGTCTCTGCCCCTCTCCATCCTGAATAGGGGAGGTTTACTAAATTGCCAATGCAGTCATAGATGGGCATCATATGCATGCATGTATGTCCACACACTTACTCTGGTCTGTCGATAGAATGTGAAACTTTATTTTGTTTCCATTTCCATAAAGGTGCCAAATGTGCTGATGTGAAGTAAGGTAGTTAAGATCTAATCTGCAATTCAAAGCAAGCTGCATGATTTCATAAGGTTATATTTCCGAGGGGAAACAGTAATACTGTACTACCCAAAAATGTTGATGTGTGGTGTGCTTCTACTGTACAGTATGTGAAGGTGCACAAAGATGAGAGAGGTTTGAGTTGCTCTAGCTCGCCCCACTCACACCGAGGCTTGCAACTACAAAATAAGGAAATGGAAGTGAGTTTTTATCACAAGACATTGCCTTTGTTGTCATTGTGGCTCCACAACGCTACAGCAGGGATCCTGCAGATCCTTAACAATTATTTAAAAGCATTGAATCAATCAATCTAAAAACAAGGGCTTAATTGGCGTTAAAATTTTCATAAATCAAACTTTCAAAAGTCTTCAAAAATATTAACAAATGATGATTAATTAATGTAAATAATAGAGGTGAGCGGTTTTGAAAAATAACCTAATTGCGATTTCTGTTCCTCAGTATTGCGATGTAATATGTGATTATTTTTTCAAGGTCATCTTTCCATGTATTTTTTTTACAAGCGATGAATTACTTCACATCAGATTTATTATACATAAATGTTTTGGTTTTAGGCACTAGGCTTACGCTAAAATAAAGGCAAATGAAACAAATTAATATGAAATAATTTATTTATCTACTTCAGTGAGACTTGTTACCATTGACTTGAAGACTTTTTGTATTCATGAAGACAACTTCACAAAATGTTACCAAACAAATGGGGCATAACACTCCATCCATCCATTTTCCTAACCGCTTACTCTTTACAAGGGTTGCGCGGGTGCTGGAGCTTATCCTATCCTGATTGCTATATAACTTTAAAAATAGGCTGTGCTTTAATGCAAGCGGATCGCATCGCGGTTCTCCCTCTCGAAAAATACACACTGTTTAGACAGATGCACTATGGAAAAGCTTTTCTTTTTGCAGTAGTTTTAAATGGCTTACCTTAACTAAAATTCTGCCTTACATTGGAGCCAAAAGTAGAATCCTGATCGTTTACTGTGCATCTTGCTGCTCTAAATAGTAAATAAGTTAACTACACTATAACTTTACACAAGACTACGGACTGCTTCTTCTACTTCTGTTTGTCAAATACTTTTGGTTCATTAGCGCCCCCTTCTTTAACATAGATACCTATGGCTATGAAGAAGGCCACTGGTGGTAATGCATGACTTCTTCTTCTTTCTTATCGCGGTTGGGAGGTGCTTTTGGTGCATTACTGCTACATTATTAAACGGACTGCATGCATTTGGCAGTAATAAAATTGTACATTAAATGAAAGAAAAAGAGAAAGACTGAACACAAATATCCCCCAAAAGAAGTAAGGTAAGAAATTGGACATAAAAACACAAAATGTGGCTGCATAATTATGCACTATGACTGTGTCTCTTATGTCAATTTGTTTTAATTTATTTATTAACCACTGGAACCTTAGCATAAAAACTGTCACAGGAATATGAATGTCGTGTTTTGCCAGAGTGTTTTTCCCACTTTATTTACATAGCGCTATTATTTGTTGTTTTGATCAGGTTATGTTTAATAATTAATGTAACTGCATTGGATTCAATTATAAATGTAAATATTCATATTTTTACTAATGCACCAAGTAAGAGAAAGAAGTTTATACTATTTACAAGTCTTTCAAATAAAAGTAAAAGTGGTACTGCATGAAATCCTTAACTGAATTGAAAATAAGTGTGAATCGTGAATCCAATCAAATCGGGCCCTTTTGAATCAAATCAAATTGATTTGGGAAATCTGAATCGATACCCACTCCTACTAGACACTTAATCTCCTATTCACGCTTAAAGTATACCTCCTGGTGCCCCATTTCGAGGTTTTGATGGGTAAAGGGAGCAATATTGTCAAATTTGATAAATATCCGGTGTTTCCATTTTTGTTTCTAGTCTTGTATTTGCCAAAAATAATTAGCCTAGTCAATTTGAATGGGCATCGCCATATTAGGACGGACTCGCACCCATTGGTTATTATTGAGTGATATGTTAAATTGCTTGACTATGGATGAAAAACTGTCATCTAGACTCAATTATCTTCATTCTTATACTTTGTACATACACCATAATCCACCAAAATAACTCATGTGCTAAAATCACACAATCATGATAGCGGAACAAACAAAAGGTGATGTGTTTCTAGTTGGAGTAGATGATGTCATTTATGAACTCGAGCAAATTTGGACAACGCAAAACATTGGGAACATACCGGTACATTTTATTTAAATGAAATTAAAAAGTCTTTAAAAGTCTTAAATTTAACCTGCTGTAGCAACTGTAGGAACCCTGAATACTCAGGTGTAGATTTTGGCTTTGTCGTCCGGACACGCCGCAATTTTTAATTTATATGATGTCACAAATTCCAAGACACATTTTTGTTTATTTGTGAAGTTGACCTGCTAAGCTTCATTGTTTTAATTGGTCGTAAAGGTGATGTTTGTTTAGTGAGTAAATTGCAGGCCTTGTTCCGAGGCCAGAGGAATGCAACAACAGTGCAACAGTTAGCATTGTGTTGCTTAGCCTTAGTGAATGCCACACATGTTGCACTAAGATAAAAATAAACTCTAACCTCTGAAATCAAAGGGCTTGAAGTTGTACAATTTGAGAATATGAGCAATTTTTTTAGAAAAAAAAATGTAATGTAGTTTAGCAGGCATAAAATGATTAACTTGCTTTAAAAAAAGGGCTATTTTTTATGATAAATTTTAATATTAAATATCATTTAAATATTATTTAATACCACCAAAAAAAAGTGGAAATATTCAGGACTGACACAGGTTGATGCGCACGCACTGTAATGTAACCAGCTCCGTGGTGAGTGAAATGACCACAAATTTGCCAATATGTTGGAAAATTTGCCAATATGTTGGAATATACAGTATTCGGAAGTCGGAGAGGAAAAAATGACATCGCAGCAGAGCCGCAAGAGGTTTCGACCAACAATAACGTTTGCTAACCTGTGGACAGCCAGCTAGCCATTTATGTTTCTCATACGTCCTTGCTTGAAAGTGACGGACGAAATTCTTCCCCGTTTTCGTGATGATTAGGCTACTTCAGTAGAACGACCACTTGAAATGATATTCTCGCTGCAGCACGGCCGAGAACGCTGGAGCCTCCCCGGGCACGAAATCTGGCATTTGCCGGCCCTCTATCTCCGGGACGCAAGGCCGCGCAGTGACGGGCCATACATCGTTGGAAAGGTCTCATCGAGACGAATCCGGGAATGTGTTTGGTATGGTAGGTTTGGGAGATACGGCAGCCCAAAGACTTCCAGGACACCAATGATTTTCAAGAATTTATCCCGCCGGCGATGGTTCCCATCCCGGGTAAAAATCCGGCGTTTGCCGGCCCTCTTTTCAACCACTGACTGTTTACCGGAGAACAAGCCAAGTAAGTCAACTATGCGCATACGTGTTGTCAATGCTGCTTTACTGCCAGCTTTTTTGCCATTTAAAAGACGCACAATCAGAAAAAACGCAATGAGCAATGAGAAATCAACTTGACTTCTCATTGCTTTCCACGAGGAAAACAGGACAGATTACACAGGAATTTAAGACCAAAGCAGTACAACTAAGGTATTGTATAATGAGGACACTGACGGACAAATATTTTCAATGATTTTATAGAAAGGCTTGGGCATTCACTGCATTTATATCTTATATTGACCGCCTGTCACTGGGTGGAACAGATTATTTTGCGTGAGAAAAATAATTTCCAAATTGAAACAAATTGGAGGTTGACCTCCACCAGACAGATTGTGTTCAAACTTAGAGGTTACACTGTGTCGTTATAATTCTTATAGACCCGAGCAACATCATTTTTTTTTCATTTTGTAGTATCAGAAATTCCCAAAATAATTGTAATGATATAATGGTCTAGTTTCGTTAGATGTCATGGAGCCACCTGCAGAGTTCTTTCTCTTTACCTAGCAACCAACAGCCAATCATAAAATTTGGCCAAGGATTGCTGATCTTTTATTATGGGCAAAAGGCCTACAGTTTTATTAATTAGCGCTTGGAGAGAAATAGTTGTGGAAGTACCACTGATTGTCACACCCTACTAAGTGGGGCGAAATTCATTCTCCGCATTTGACCCATCCCCTGAGGGAGCGGTGAGCAGCAGCAGGAGCCGCGCTCGGGAATCATTTAGTGATCTAACCCCCCAATTGCAACCCTTAATGCTGAGTGTCAAGCAAGGAGGCAAATGGGTCGCATTTTTATAGTCTTTGGTATGAACCGGCCAGGGATTGAACCCACAACCTCCCAGTCTCAAGGCGGACACTCTACCACAAGACATTTTCTTTTTTAAATTGAGATTTTGAGGTGCAAATAATTGTATCTGTGAATTATGGATGGGTAGTGCGTGGCAGATGTGCTGCTAATGCGTGTACGTGTGTTTGTGTGTAAGCTCTAGCTGCTTTTGAAATGGAGGGAGGTCTTCGTTTTTGAAAAAAAAAAAAACCTCCACAATTCTTTGCTCTCACTTGTGGGCAGCGGCGGTGCTGCTGGTGGAGGAGGCAACAGCAGGCTGATTTCCATGAGAAAAGAGCATCAGTTGGGTTAATGGAAAGGACAGCCCTCTGTGTGGACAAATGGCAGTTAATAACCAGGGAAGAATCGGAAAAGCTGCAATCCCTTTCCTTTGTACTGCTTCACCTTCTGCGAGCCGGGATGGGCCAGGGAAGAAGAAGAGAGGGGGGGGGGGGGGGCAATGGAGGTGGCCGAGGGAAGAAAGGACAACGGGTTCATGCGAGAATGGATGTTTTTTTTTTCACTGAGGGCTGCAAGAGGATTGTTTTGTTTGTTGTTTTCTCACGACTGTGGCACACACACACACACGGGAAGTTTATGAAGATGTGAAATGGAGCAGCGAATGCATCCCAGAATGAGTTTGTCTACTTGTCTTGTTAAAATGTTTTGAGTTTACATGTGTGTGTTCTGTGTCATGGGACAGTCAGGAACTGTAAGATATGTGACCTCCACCAAGGAGGTCATGTTTGTGGCTGCTTGTTTATTCATTTCACGCTTATTTCTGATGAACTTTGTGCATTGCTAGGGCAGGAGGTGCACGGTATCTATGGCGGTGTAAACTTTGTTGCTAATCCAAATTAGGATTGTTCAGTTTTGGCGAGAGAACTACTGGGTTGCTAATGTTTACTATGTTTCATTTGTTGTTGTCCTCTATTTATTACATACTGTATTTCATAAAAAAAAAAAAATCTATATATAGCTTTGTTTAAAGTGCCTAATAAAATAAAAAAAAATAAAAATGAACTTAAAGTAATTTTATTTGTATTTTTTTACAATAATAGGGAAATACGGTATTCTGATTAATATTGCATTAATGGAGTATGAAAATCGACAGGAAAATTGACCCATTTGTATCCATCTCAGCTTGCGGCAATTTTGCCACTTGCTGTCGACTGAAAGTTACATCACAGTGCGTACGTCACATGACCAAACCCAGGATTGGCGTTAGCTTGTTCTTTCTTCCTACATAGTCGAGATTCTCATGCTAATTGCTGGATTAAAGTCCAACCACTAAAATTGAGCACTGTCATGTTTGTTGGTCAACCTCCAATTTTTTTTTCAGATTTGGAAACATATTTTTATTTTCCTGTAGGAAATAATAGAAATTGAACTAATTTGCTCCAGGATCAAACCGTTGACGTCATAGAACATATATAATTGTACAGACAACATTTTAAGTAACATTTTAACATGCTTACTTTAATTGTTGAACAATTAATAACAAATGAATAATGCGTCACATTGGAGTGGTATTGAACACACACAAGTGTAAAAACAATATTCCAATTGTAAAATCTAAAATCAACCACACAAGCATAACTTTTCTAACAGCCTAACATTGTGTTACACCTCAATGGTTATAGTAACCTCGTTCACATTGCAAGACGGCTGGCTCATCAACAGTAGAGTTGGGATTTATTTGGCCTGTCCCTTTCAGTCCGAATTTCCCAAAGCAAGACACTGCGTGTTGTGATGATTTGATGCGTGGAAACATCCGTGGGACAGTATCAAGTGAACTGAGTCTTCGTGTGAAACTGTCCATCCACACTGGCCAGTGCCACTGGTTCTGCCCTTTTGACACCACTGATACTGCAACTGCAAGGTGTATCAGTGAAATGCATTACCATGTGTCACAAAAGGGTTGCTCAGTTATAGGCATGTAACGATAACGGCAATATCGCGATATCGTGACATTAAAAATGCTACAATATAGCGTCGTCGTCATGTCACGATATTAAAAGCAGTACATCTGTAAAAAAGTTGGGTTGATTTCCATAAGTACAGTTCTAGCACCCTCTGGTGGCTAGTTTTTTAGTGCAGTTAAATTTTCACAAGGCATGTTTTGGCCCTCTATGTTTAAAATCCACGCTAATGGTCAGATGAAGGGGAACATAAGATGTTTGTGAACCGAATGAAAATGTGAAGGAACTCAATGTGTGCTTGCATTAGCAAGTAAATGCTTCAATATATATATATATATATATATACAGTATATATATATACATATATATATATATATATATATATATATATATATATATATATATATATAGGTATATTAGGGGTGTGAATTGCCTAGTATCTGGTGATTCGATTCGTATCACGATTCATAGGTCACAATTCGATATCGATACATTATATATATATGTAGCGATTTTTTTAAAACTTAAATTTAGAAAATACCAATCAGTAAACTTGTACATGTACACTGTAAGATTTGTATGAAAATGTATTTATTTATCTGAAAATTCAGGCTTATAACTGAGCCACTGCATTTGAAAACAGGTTGCAGTCGGTTTCATGTTTGAACAGCACTGAAATAAAATATTAAGGCTTAATGTTCCATTAATATAACATTCTTCCATGCTTAATGTGTGAATCCTAACCCTAAGGAAGACGTTTGGTTGAATATTCCCATTCAAAAATTGATGTTTAAAAATCATTTTGGCCGTATATTGAACCGATTCGAAAATTGTGCGCTGTATTATCGCGATATATTGCCGAATAAAATTTTTTTGAACACCCCTAATGTGTGTGTGTGTGTGTATATATATATATATATATATTATCCATCCATCCATCCATTTTCTTGGCCGCTTTTTCCTCACAAGGGTCGCGGGGGTGCTGGAGCCTATCCCAGCTGGCTTCGGGCAGTAGGCGGGGTACACCCTGAACTGGTTGTATATATATTATATTTATATATTTTGATATATTCCTCCACATATTGACTCGGTTCACAAGCATATGACATTCCCCTTCATCTGACATCCCTACTAATAAGCAAATGCACTTTGTCTACAAACTTTGTTGCAACTAGTACCAGTAATCAGTAGCCTAATGTCACTTTGATGAATTCTGTTAGTGATGCTAGCTCAAATTTATTTCAGGGGTGAAACTCGTAATGAATTATGCAGATTATTTGCTTATTATGTGGCTTGGTATGCTAATGTTGTCGGAGAGGTACAGTAGTTTTCTCAAAGAAAGGCAACAGTTCAATTACTTAAATGGATAAGTTAATAATACAAATGCTTGCAACCCTTCACAACAGCACAGATGTTTTTTTGTTTTTTGGTGCAGCATACATTCTGCCGGACCATGCAGTATGCCAGTTAGAAATAGTAAGAGGATGCTAGATGCTTGAAGTGCATACTGCCACTTTCCTTTGTGGCTGTTTCTAGGAAGAGCCAGGCAGCTGTGGCTTTTCAGAACGTACATCCATCCATCAAGCGGGACCCTTAGTTTACCCCACACGACATACTCCGGATGTTCAGTCATTGCTCAGGCCAATGTGGCTGCCATTGAGGGGTGGCAGCGAAAAATCCCCCCAGTTGCCTTTTTCAAGGAACTTACTACAGTATTTGGGAATAGGAATATCTCTCTTCCATTATCAAACACTCTACAGTATGTTAATCATAGTTACAGTTGGTTTCCTAATACACAGGACCACACATACACACACATAAAAACCTTGACGGATTTACTCTAAATGTGGTGGTGGTGTAGCAAATGGGGCTGGGTGCGAGCCATAAATTTAGGGTTTTACTCCTGGATAAAGGTGCATTTGATTGATTGATAAATGGCACAAATCACCTCAGAATTAGCTTGAGTCTTTCTTTATGATCCAGAGATCAGGCAAGCAGCATTTTAAATTTTTCCAAATGTTCCTGAAACGTTCAGTAAACAACGCTTGAATCTTACTACAAAAGTCAAACATAGGCACAAGATGGTTGGACTGAATACATTTTTGTCATTACCAATCAGCATGCAGGCAGGATTAAATTGCTTTTGCGGTAGATCATCCCATTTAAACAATGTGCTATGGTTGTTTGTCCATACATCTAATTGATGTGTCCAAAGTGTAACATGCCTCTAATGTATATCAACTGGGATAGGCTCCAGCACACATGGGATCCCGATTGGAATAAGTGTTTGAGAATGGATGAATGGATGGATCTAGCAAAGAAGGGTCGCAAAATTTGAATTTGGAAAAGTTGGAAGCTTTCTATAGAATAGTGGAAATTTATGGGAATCCATGGGAATAAATGGTACCGAAGAAGGGATTTACAAAATTTAAAGTTGGCTTGGGGTGTGCATTTCTTCAGTAAAAGACGATTCCACATCATATGTATCTCGATATATTTTAAAGTGGACTGATTTGATTAGATTTTAATACACTCACACTCGCATACAGTATTTTAAATCAAATCAGATTTTCTGACTCTGAGTTGGTTTTCGTTGTACTCCTTTCGTTGTACGCCTTATTAAACAACCACATTCCATGCAAGTACAGAGGTACCATCCCTTAGGAGTGACCGAATGCTGGAGTTTTTTGAGTATTTACGGTTTAGAATTATACACTCTAAAAAAAGTTGGGTCAAAAGTACCCCAATTATGGATAAAAAAAGGAACAATCCACTTTATGGGTCAATTTGACCCAACTTTCTGGGTTGTTTTATACAAAATGACCCATTTTTTTGACCCAAGTAAAGGATTTGACCAATATTTATGAGTTGTTTTACGTTGAAAGACCCAATCCGATCCCCTAATTGGGTCGATTTGAGTCAAGAAGTGGGTCTTTCAGTGTAAAACAACTCATAAATATTGGTCAGATCCTTTACTTGGGTCAAAAAATTAGGTCATTTTGTATAAAACAACCCAGAAAGTTGGGTCAAATTGACCCAAGTAGAGGATTGGTCCATTTTTGACACATAGTTGGGTTATTTTTTTACCCAACTGTTTTTTAGAGTGTACTTGGCCAATTTTTTGGTTTTATGTTGCGAGCCAAAGTCTGAGGCATTATCAACCTTCAGATATGCTGTTATGCAAATGAATCAGAAAAAGGAGCAATTTAGGTACTGTAGTGCCCTCGCATGATGTCTGTTTATGGCAAAACAATATGTTCATATTTATGCTTGAATGTGATAGTGTCACGTTAAATTTCCCTCAATTCCCATGGAAAACTAACAATTGGGAACATTTCCAACTTTCTTGAGTTTAAATTACTATATATCCATTTACCAAAAACTTTCTGGAATTTTACAGGAAAATGATCCTATCTATAAAATTGGACAGTTTGGGATTTGTATTTCGGCAGCGATGCCAATATTTCAAAATTTTAGTTCCACTTTCCAGGGGCCGTGTTGTAAATAAGCACCTTGACAAAAGGTCATAGCTCCACTGCTGACCCAAGTCATCAACATCTTTGAGTCCATTTCCACATATATGAAGTCAATCCATCCAGTCCTTCTGTGTTTGGTCCCTCATGCATCCCTCTCTTCCTTGGCTCTGTTTACACCCCCGAGGCCACTTCCGCCAGGCTGTCTGCAGCACATTTATTAATAGGCCGCCTGCGCTAAGTGCAGCGCTGCATTTGACCCTAACGTTTGAAGAGGTTAGGATAGGCTTGTGCTTCACGTTAAACACAGACTAACGTGGGAATGGAGGAGGAGCTGTTGGTATGAATCACCGTGCATTGATTGGAGTGAGAGTGGAAGTGAAAGCAACCTGAATTAGCCAGGAATGACATGACTATGATTCGATGGAATTCATCAAATAATAGGCCCCTGAACTAACCCGTCGACACTATTGTGTATGAAACATACCAACACATACTGTAAATGGCCGCTAAGGTGACCTGGCATTTTTCTGTTTTTTGAGGGAGTTTAATTTCTTAAGCAGCGACAGAACTGCCCGTATGAAAGGGAACATCGAGAGTGATTTAACAAGGTGGGGAACAGAGGAATTTTCCATATGCAACACTTTATTTATATCTGCAAGTATTTACATGCTATTTTAGAGAAGGCACGAGGACCAGGGGTGAAAGTGGGCCGGCCCGGAACGTTCCGAAACGGTGCATCGGTCAGAAAATATGATGGCAACTGTCAAAACCAAACAAAAATGTTAAATAACCTGCTAGGCTGCCACACAAGAAGAAAACAATCTACTAACATCAGATATACCTACACAAAAAGTCACCAAAAGCGGGGGAGGAGTGTTTAGGAGGCTTGATTGCACATTGACAAGTAAGCGCGGACGGATGCGTGCGTGGGGCGGTGCGGAAGACGCGTGTGGAGTGGTGGGAGGACACGGAAATCTTCATATTCGCCATTTGAAAAATGTGAACATTTTTTGCATTTCGCCTCACGACCTGATTGGCTGAAATATGTGCCGCATCGGCTTCGGGGATGGACCACGTCACACACAGCGTCCTGTCTGTTGTCACCTGAAGTGCAACAGCCACCTACCCCCGTAAAAAAATGGTATCCCCTCCTGCGGGTACAATACGTTTTTCTAATAAATACACAAAAATACGCTTTTGGGCTTTTCAGTTTTGGAAACAATAAAAAAGTACTTATTGTCGAGAAGCAAAAGAAAACCAAGCATTCACACTACTGTAGAGTGGACTCTGCATTCAATGACCATGTCACGCTGTAGGAATTCTCAGATATACATAGAAAAAGCTCTGAATGTTACTGTTTTTCAGTTTTGTTCCAGATGTTTGAAGTTTAAATATCTGTTTACAAGGAACCTTTTTGAAGAAACTCCACTTTTCTGTGGTAAAAGTTAGAATATCCCACGGCAGTTTTGGAATTTGTTGGAATTTAGATGTCTCTGGGGTTGGTGAAGGACTCTGGTAGGTGGTGGTGTCTGGTCGGTGCTGGATTTCACGTTCCTTTCTTTTCTTTGGTCCTTCCTCAGGTCTCCTGACGGCCTCCCGACTCTGGCTGGAAGTGTTCGGTTTAGGTGAACGGTATGGGATTTTTTAATAGGTTTTAAGTGAACTAATGAATACACACACACGACGCACGCACACGCACGCACGCACATACACATAAAAAAAGAAAAAGAAAGAATATCCCACGGCAGGGATGCAATTGTTGTACAAGGGTACAACAGGGGAACGCTTCCCCCCATTTTGATGTGAACATAGCATAAAGTGATTCTGCATTGTTCTAGTGTGCTTATGTAGCGTAATGGTTTTCCACCGATGGCTATTATTTATTTATCCCACGAAGTTCTGTCCACCTGCTCCGTTCTCGAGTCACGTCGATATGCGCACGTTGGAGTTTTTGTTATCTGTTATTTTGCACATCATTGAAAAAATACAATTTTGAATCAAAATAAGTTTCTCACACATGCCTTGTTACAATCATGTTACAGTAATAGTAATGCCGTAGCCTTATGCATGTGTAAGACCTGTTGTGTTTTATTGTGTGTTATAGGTATAACTGTACCATACGCAGTTTTCTTTGCATTTCTGTGCTTTGAGGAGGTTTGACCCCCCCCCCAAAAAAAGCCCAAAACAAAACATAACAACACTCTTTTATTTATTTATTTATTTTTTTTGAGCCCAGTATTGTTCATTCGATTTGACATTTTTTTTAAATATATATATATATATATATATATATATATATATATATATATATATATATATATATATATATATATATATTTTTTTGTATGTGGGTGAGTATGTGTATGTGCGTGTGTGCGTGCGTGCGTGCGTGCAAATGTGTGTATATTCATTAGTTCACCTAAAACCTATTAAAAAAAAATCCCATACTAATAATATAATATAATAATAAATTGCCAAATGCAGAAACATCAATGTAAGTTATCACGATGTGGTGGCTCTCGCTAACAGACAGAATTAAGTAACCAGAATTAGGTTAAAAAATTCTATATACGTAGACCATGTTTCTATAAATTTTGATATTTGGTTTTTACTTGAGGCAGATATTTTTTCCATTAAAATGTGATTTATGAGGAGGTTAGACCATTGGTCGATATTCAGAGTTTGTTTATTTTTCCAGTTAACAAGAATTGTTTTTTTTGCGATAGTAAGGGCTACAAGTGTAGATTGAAATTGTTTATGTGGTAAGTCAGTTGTTGTTAGGTCACCTAGCAAACACAAGTTTGGACATAAAGGTATCCTACAGTCCAAAATAGCGGAAAGTTTTTGTAAGACTTTAGTCCAGAAATACATAACCGGAGTACATAACCATAAAGCATGAACATAAGTGTCTGTAGTGTTTTGTAAACATTGGAGACAAATGTCGGAGTCTGAGAGTCCCATTTTCTTCATCATATATTGAGTAATGTACATTCTGTGAATAATTTTATATTGGAAAAGTTGTAAATTTGTGTGTTTTGTCATTTTAAATGCGTTTTCACAAACTTGAATCCAACATAACAACACTCTGACTGCGCGGCAACCTTTATGTCAGGGAGTTCCGGCACGGAATTCTAGACACTTTCACCCCTGACGAGGGCTACTCATGTGGTTCTTGGCTACCTGGTGCCCTTGAGCGCCACTTTGGTGTTAGGTGTAAATTGTGAAACCTCACACCTTGGTTCAACCGCAACGGAGTTGCCTATTTCATAGGCATCATCCTGGCTCTCTTACAATTACAGCAGATGACATTCAATAATTATCAACAAATACTTTATGATGTACTGAAAATTTCCTGTTTTTGGTCCTTCTTTCAAATGTACACATTATCAAAAAATGTGTGTCACCATCTAGCGTTATTAACCGTACCAACGGAAAAAAATCTGCAAAATAGCAGGACTCTGAACCCTGAATCTGTCTTTCTTTCTTTCTTTTTTTCTTTCTTTCTTTCTATTTGATTGAGAAAAACTTCGGGAGTATCCAACCCTAGTTCCTTTACCACGTACATTTAGCAATACATGAATTCAACAAAAAACAGAGTAATAGACCATTCTCATCAATCCGTCAGATCTTTTGCTTTGTTTGCCATCCGAAAAAATCAATAAAGTCTTCTCAGTTTTGTACAATGACATTAAATAGCTCTTCTTACCGGTATATGTGTTAATGGAGTAAATTATTTGTTGCTGCAAATTTAATTACATTTATTTCATACAGTTTTGTGAATGTTCTGAGGGTTACTTTGAATTTTTACCGGCATACTGGCACATGCAGTAGCTTTCACTGGGTAATATTCATGTAGTAATATTCTATAAAATATACATTTTCAACTATGGCTTTGTATCTAGTTCTAAACAAGTAGAATAAATTGTTTAACATTTTGAAACACCAAAGTCAGGCCAATCCTTATTCCTTGTATCCTTATTTGATATTTGGTAGATTCATTTACATGTCTTTTAAAATAAAGCAAAAGAATCATGTTTTATTTCACATATTGAAATTGCTTTAAAATGTGACCAAAGCTAAAATGAGTCAAGCTGTAAAACATGCATTAAAATGACAAAAAAGTATTTTTAGTAAGTAAAACAGAGCAAAAGCAAAAATCAGCAATGTAATAAAGAACAAATTCATAGATTTTACAGGCACATTTTACAGGCCTTTTAATGTAGTATGAGAAAATGTAGTATGAGAAAATTTTGAGTGCAAACAAATAGAGAATTGTTACATTACAAATTTACAATTCATTATTCGTTTTGCAAGTAATGAAATACCAATGTTTTTGGTCATACTAGTCAATTTAATAATACTCCTTTAATGAGGAATTTTATGATAATAAGTGGGCTTTTGTTTGATTCCTAGGGGCAATTTCAAGTAACACTTTAATGTTCTTAATCGTCACACTAGTTAAAGGAAATTAAGTGCAGCTGATTTTAAAATATAAAAACAAAACTGTCTACCAACTTGAGCAGGTGAATGATGACATCCAAATCTTACTGCTTGAATGGCAGTTTTTTTTTTTTACGTCGCATGAACGTCTTGTGTATATTCTTCTTCCCGTTCTTTTTTTAACATGTGTTTGAGGCAGCTGGATTCTTGTGAGGTATGCATGCTCAGCCATGGTGTGAGGTCATTCAAGTCAGTCAGTCAATTCAGTCACTTTCAAATAAATGAGTTTAGGTTTTTTCTTTGAGGTGGGTGATTTTTTTTTTGTAAGCTAGTCTTAATGGTATAATTACATAAGACATAAATGGAGGATGTCAGTAAGGTATTAAGGTGGTACCAGGTTTTCTCCAATGCATTTTTACTAATATTTGATCCATTTCTCAGCAACAGTTTTGCTTGGTTTCTGGTTAGTAGTTCATAAATAGAATTATGTACACTAATGTGACATGCAAAGAACCAGTACGACGGCCTGGTGAATGTTTGATGCAGTGCCCACGTATTATGAGTCAAACATCTGGACTTTGAGGTTCTTGTTGGTTTTAACACATGATTCAGCGCACAGTAATGTGGCTGCACGCGACTGTAGCGGAAATGCTGAGTTATGATTCAGCTAAGTTGGTATGAAAATTGATACATAGACGGATTAACACATCACTCACACACATAGTCTACATGCATACACAGTCGGGTCCAGTGACTGCTCTGCTGCAGAATGAGAGCGAGCAGTGTAAAATTACAAGGGGAGCAGAATGTAGCCTCCATGTCTGATGACACATCCCCTCTTCCTTCCTCAGAAGTGATTTTTATGAACGTCTTAACCACCCCACCCTGCTCACCATCCTGCACTTCATAAATTAAAACATTCAACTTGTTTCCACCGACTAAGATATGCATTTGTGGGCTCTTTCTACACCATTTGGTTTAGCGGGTTCTTCACAGCCATTTAGCATTTTTCTTAAACAATTGCAACACCAGCAGTTCAGGTCAAGATACATCTTTACAATATAATGAATGCCCTCTTTATTCTAGCCTAAATGTTTTATACTCAACCCAACTAATAGTGAAGAGATCCAAAAACAGGAAGTGCTGTGTTTCCAGCTAGCTTTAACTTCTTGTAGATTTGAGGAAATGTGCATGAAGGCCCCACAAGAAGCAATTACAGCAGACATCTAAATTAGTCATCATTCCCTTAGCAACCTACTATCAACATCTTTAGCAGTCCAGGCGTGTCATGTCCTGTCATGCTGTGTTAGCACTTTTGTTACTGTTTGCACTTGTGCACACTGTTGGGTTAGATTTACTAAGATCCCATAGAGCGGCCGCTAAATTGCTTGTTCTTTCCAACAGTTTACATGCAGTCAATATTCGGGTTAAGGTCAGAATTCCGGTTTCTGAAGCAATCGAGGTAACCCGTTTACATGCGTGGCGGACTCTCGTTACTCTGTTTTACACAATCATTTGTGCTTGATTGGAATATCCCGTTCGGATCGCGACACATAGACAACGTAATGATGTAAATATAAATAAATAAATAAAAAATAAATACAATTTATAGTCATGACACTCACCACGCAAAATTAAGTAGTCAGTTTCCTCCTCGCTCCAGATGTGTGGTTCTTTGCTCCGTCATCATGTTTGTTTACACCGGCTTGAGTATTTCCTGTAGGGTTACACGCCAGAAACACAGACTTATATACAGTACTTGTATTTACTGTATGTGTATATAGGCACAAACTGTGGCGTTTACTCCGTAGAGATTAGAGACCCAAAATAACACAACAACGAGAAATCAATGTATTCAAGTGAGGCTCCTTTAGCGAGTGGGATGGAGCCGCGCAAGTTGTTAGTACACAGACCAAGATTCCTCGCAAATTCAAATAAGTGAAGAAGAAGAAAAGAGAAGACATAGAAGAAAATAGAGAGCATGCGCAATTGCGCACAGGAAAAAACAATGCCCCGTTCAATCGAGGTATTCTGGATGCGTTTATATGAAGAAGAATTCGGGTTATGAATAGGGTAACCCAGGGGTCTTCTTCAGGTTTTAAAAACCCAAATAAGAGCATATTCAGGTTATTGCGCGTGATTACATGGCCTTCGAAAAGCCGAATATTGCCAATGTTAGGGTTTTAATAGGATTATTGCCTGCATGTACGTAAACAGTCAGTGTTGTTGCAACAGGTGTAAACGTGTTGTGGACCACCCTATTTAAATTAGGGTTTTGCACTTTACGTACCTCAGATGGTTTTGTCCATGGAAAATTAGGAGAGCACCACAAGCACAAAGTGAAGCTTGAAGTGATGGAATTGGATGTTGTAGCGGAAGAGGCAAACAAACTTTTCACCGAGTTACAGCAAATAACTAACTATTGTGAACGAAAGGACATTTGTGTTACGAAAAGAACTATTTTGCTGATTATTTAGGGAAGGCTAGCAACTGAAAAAAAGCCATGTTTTGTTTCATTGAACTCATCTTGAGTGTGAGGTATAATTGAATGCATCACTGGATGTAACATTGCGTTTAAAACGGGATGGCACACCAGAATTTTTTTTTCAGGGGGAGACCAGCACCAAATGTCACTGTGTGTAATAATAATGCAGATGATGATAATGAATGAATGAATAAAAAAATTAAAATAATAATACAAAAATAAATAAAAATAATAATAATAGATTTTATTTATAACACACTATATTTGGAGAACAAATCTCAAAGTGCACAGCACAGATGCTAGGAATTAGTTGACAAGAGCTTTGTCATAGGTAGTAATATGTCATGACTCCTTCTTGTGACTAGTTCCAAGTCAGCTCGTAGATCTCCAGGAGCTCCACAATTGCATTGCTCAATCAATGACAATGATGGTTTTCTAGTTTGGGGGCATTTCAGAAATGCTTACACAAATGGAAAACGACCATTGTCCATGTCACATCTCGTTTTGTTTGCGCCCCCTCCTTGACATAATAACTGGAGTCACCATAATCCACAGCGCTGCCGGTTTGAACATGCCTTTCAGATGTGGTATTTAAAAATGCAAAATCGTCCACCTCAATTCATCTCAGGTTTGACAAATCACATTGTGTGTGCTAAATTCGACTCACTGCATCTACCTACTTTTCTCAGTGTTTTTTTTAACTGTGGCAAATTTGCCCATTTGACAATTTTGGGTGCTTCTCATTAGTAGATCAGCTTCTGTTATTTGTGTATGCAATGACGTTTGTGTCCATTTGCTTTAATTAATTTAGGCACACAGTGTTTATTTCAAGACACAATGTTAGAAAATACTGTAGATGAGATTTTATTGATTGATTAATTGATTGCTCTTTATTCGATTGGCTTTAGTCAATGAGTCATTTCAGGAAGTACAACCAAGATAAAGCCAACCGAAAAGATTTTTTTTAGAGCTTCTGTGCTTGTAAGGACAATTTTCAGCACAATATGTAATATTTGTAACCGAATAGTGACAAGTCAGTGACCAGTCCAGGGTGTACCCTGTAGCTCACTCACAACTCTAAAACACGGGGAATTGTAGAAATGGATTGAATGAAGTGATTTCACAGGTAGCAAGTGTTTAAGCCTTGGTGGAGGTCTCTGAGTGCTCGGATGTGTTAACATCATATATTTGTTCCTCCGAGGTGTTTATGGACCCAGCTTGCGTTTTGATCACTTTTGCCTCAATTCTCAAGCATACTTCTGTGTCTCATTACTTCTTCAAGAGGGCTCCTCTGTGCCATTCTTCTTCCTCAGCTTTGATTTGTTTTACCCCCCTTCCTTTACCCTCCACCCCCTCTGTAGCTTGTACCAAATTTATCCCCTCACCCACTCCACGCATTCCACCAGCTTCATAAACACACACGTGGTAGCAAACATGTACAGTACTTCCTCCTCGTTCCTACTCGTCCCTCACATCTCTGCATCCATCCTCTCCTCCTCTTCCTCCCTCCCACTCTGCGCTTGGCCAACAACAAGTTGGAGAAAGCGAAAGTGGGCCGACAACGTCGAGTCCCCTTCGCGGCGTCCCCTCCGAGGCCAGTGTGAAGTTTTCAGTTTGATTGAAGGCCTCTTTTCTGTGGTGTGCGCTGTGAAAGCTGTCCTAATTGAATGATAAAGTGGCCCGAGATGGAGTGCAGTGAATAGGCAACAATGGCCGGCCTGTGTGTGGTAGAGGGATTCTGGTTCAGATCCAGCCTTTGCCTCTCAGCTCCGAGAGGGGGCCTATTATAACGCTCTCTGCTGGACTCAGTCACGTGACTCCCTCTCTCTCCCAAACTCCACTCTCTGAATCCCATCACATCACGGGCTCGCTCGGTGCTCCACTCAGGTCGGCTGGATTGTTGAGTTCTGCCAGCAAGCATCTTTCGGCATCGGCTATTGGACCGTGCATTTGTTTGTGCTCCTGTACATATTTATTCAAACAAATTGTGCGAGTAACGCTACAGATACATGGGAAAAACAAATGTTGAGTTTTACGATCTTTTCGAGAGTTGTGGAGGAAAATACTGCAGCATCACTTAACACATTTATTAGACCTCCTTCTTTCCCTTTCGGCTTAACCCCATTTCAGGGGTCACCACAGCAAATCATATTCTATCGCTCCCTGTCCTCTGCATCCTTCTAGCTATCTATAAGTCTTCCTTCACTACATCCATAAATCTCCTCTTTGGTCTTCCTCTTTAGCGCCCACCTGAAGGCTCCATTTCGAGCCTCTTTGTCTCTCATCTACTCTGTACATCTCCATATGATCTCAATCTAGCCTCTCTAGTTTGGTTTTCAAATCTACCAGTCTGTGCTGCCTCTCCGTTGAGCTCTTTCCTGATCTTGTCCATCCTCGTCACTCCCAAAGAGAATCTTCAACTCCTGACAAATACAGTTGTGCTCATAGGTTTACATACCCCTAAGGTAGGAATATCACGACTGTACCTTACTAACAAAACGTTAGCCATTTAGAGGGATAGGTCTTGGTTAATTATGACTACCGCTGAATTTATGGCTGGTTTGTTACCATGGTGACCTGTACTGTAGATAGGGGGCAGTGGGCTGAGGATTTATTTTTAAACTATGTATGAAATGTATGTTTTGTATGAAAAGGGATATACAAATAAAGATTGATTGATTGATTGATTGCTCAGTGTAGGCAGTAGGCACTAACCATTTCACAACCAAGTATTGGTATGTAAGTATGCCCTTATCTGTTCTTATGTCCTTGTGATCTTGTGAAATGTGATCAGTCGTGGCCCAAGTCCAGTTCCAATTTAAAGTAACCCTAACCCATAAACCAACCATAACACATGGAATACCCGGACGTTGTTCTTGTCTGTTAGTTTAAACCAAGGAAGCACTGGTTGTCGACTTGTTAAGACTTGGCTGGGAAAATATCCCAAAATGTATTTCAAAATGGATAATATGACAGTGGAGAAAAGAAAAGTGTCATCTGCAAGTGGAGGTCTTGCCGTTCCCTATAAACGGAATTTCCGCACGTTAATCTCATGGACTCTAGCCACGTAGACCGTGTGCCTCACCTGCACTAAATTTAAAGGGAATACAAGTTGGCTGTGTTCAAGCCCACAATGCTAACTTACATGTGTCTGCGAAAATAGCACAATACAGAAACTCTACCTGTGCACGTTAAGATCGCGTTTTGTGCTAGACTTATGCTGGGAACGAGAACAGGGGCCAGAGTCCTGCCTTGTCAGCTATGACAACTTTGCATTTCTTTATGTTTGGGTCATTTTAGCGCACTGTGATGATTGTCTGGTACTGGTGTCTTCCAGAGCGGCTTTAAAAGGTGCCATTACGCATATAACATGATGAAACTCTTTAGGTAACCTAACAATATAGGCAATGTAGTGCCTTAAATAATCCTAACGTACACTGAAGACAATTTAGTCCTCCAATTAATCTAATATAGTAATTTGCTTGTAAACCATTTTTGTTTGTGAAACCTTTTCAACAGATCGTCGTGATCATCATGCACTGTATTTCAAAACACCAACAGCTTTATACATCTGTTAACTCATTCACTCCCAGCCATTTTCACTGAAGTAATCCCCTTCTCTCCCGGCTGTTTTGCTGGATTTTGATTGATTTTGCAAAGCCTACAGAATATTCTGTTCTATTGCTATAAAAACATGGAACCTATCAAAAGAAAGATTAGAGTCTCTTGTTTTAATCAGGAAAAAAATATTTCTACCTGTTTCCGTTTAACAGCAATTAGCATTAGAACATAGCTAAATTACATCATTATTCACAAATCTGCTTAGAACTGTGGGTAAATCAGCTTGTTTTCAACATGGCCCTAGTTGATCTCTTCTACTCTGCTGCCGCCTGCTGGCCATTTTTGTAATAACTACCATTGCTTCAACCGTTTTGTGCAGTTCAGACTCGGCTGCATCAAAGCCTTTCTGTATGCGCTAGCATAACCCCCCCCCCATAAAAAAATTAAAACTACGTCTTTGGGACGTTTGAACATTTAAAATAGAGCGTATCCGTTTTTGGGAGCAAATGAGTTAAGAGTCGTCTGGCATGCCGTTACTGGGTGAAATGGACTGGTAAGGCCACATCACATTTGTCACATCGCACATCCGTCCATTCACATAAATAATTAACAAAAAACAAATAACCCACATTTGACAATTTGACACATTACTGACTGACTACAAGCTAAACCACAATCATCCAATCAATGTATTTCTTCATTATATATGATTATACTATGATATATGTGACATGAGGGTATTGGCTCCCCTCTGCTGCCAAATTTTTGGTTGCATGCATTGCACCACACAAAAGAGCTTTGAGGTTGTGAGGAACCAAGGAGCTTTGGGACGGATGCTGGACAATCTGTAAACTATTTGATTGTCCATCTTGAAACCTAAAGCTTTCTTAGAGACTCGTGTGGCGCCTTGCCTCCCCCCATCACACATTGAAGTGTTGGCGAGGTAGTGAGGTGGAAGACCACCCTCCGGCATCCCAGTCATTCAATTGATGTTTTTTTTTTTAAATCTTTGGTAAGGGGTGGTGCTGGTAATGATGTTGGTTTGTAGAACTGAGAAGGAAAGTGCTGTCTAACTCGAGTGTGCTGCAGTTTCTTTTCTTGTACTTTGGCTCTTTTTTTTTTTAGATTAAACATATTCAGCATCTGCATAGTGTTAAATGAACTTCATCTGTTGCTGTCCCACTTTGACCATAACAAGTGACAACAAGTGTATCACGTTGGGTTTCTTTCTGTACTTTAAGCATTGGATGCATTCTGTATATTTGGCACTGAAAAATGATATAAGTTGTTACTTTGGAGTACAATAATTATGAATGTATTGAGGGCATAGTATTGAAAATTTTATTATTATTTTTTGTGATGCTGTTACTGGGGTGGCTAAGTCATATTGTACTGTATTACAAATTGCATTCTCTTTTGGCAGATATATCACACTGAACCAATCTTTCTTTTACAAAAACGGGTTGTTTGAGTAATTAATGGAAATGGATACCGGGACCATACAAACCCAATATGTATACAATTAAAATCCTAAAAATTTAATGAATTGGTGGACTATAACCGCCTTAAAATTATGTAAAAAGCTCATCACCATTTTTTTGTCAAATATATTGCAAAAAAGAGAAAGTGGGTATAAATTAAGAGGAACTGATTTTTTTTCTCAACCAGAATATAGAACGAAACAAAAAGAAAGATGCATTTCAAATCCAAGAGAACAGAATGAGAATAGACATAGACATAGTTTGTTTTTTTTAACCTGGAGTTAAAAGCAATTATACTTGCTAACTTCACTTCTGCTGGCATTTTAATAAATAAAGTTGAGTTGAGTAGACATTCTTGTGTATGTTATGTCCTCCCTGCTTGCATGGACAGTTTGTCTGAATTCCATACTACGAAAATATGCATTTTAGTCAATTGAATTGCCAATGAAAGTGAGTGTGAATGGTTGTTTGTCTCTACAGGTGCTATAGAAAACTGATGGATGGGTAATATTATACTCAAACTAATTAATTGTGCACTAACAAGTGAGGTTAGCACGTCCGCCTCCCAGTGCTGAGGACGTGAGATCGAGTCCGGGCTTCGGCCTTCCTGGGTGGAGTTTGCATGTTCTCCCCGTGCTTGCGTGGGTTTTCTCCGGGTACTCCGGTTTCCTCCCACATTCCAAAAACATGCATGGCAGGTTGATTGGACACTCCAAATTGTCCATAGGTGTGATTGTGAGTATGATTGTTTGTCTCTGTGTGCCCTGTGATTGGCTGGCAACCAGTTCAGGGTGTACCCTGCCTACTGCCCGAAGCCAGCTGGGATAGGCTCCAGCACCCCCGCGACCCTTGTGAGGAAAAGCGGTCAAGAAAATGGATGGATGGATGGACTAACAAGTGACACAATGTATTACATTTACAACTTTCCCATCATGGGTTTGTGCAGATCAGATCTTAAGGGACTGTGCAGTATTGTCTGTATCATGTTCCTAATACTCCGTTAATAATATGACGGCAGCTGTATTTAAAAAAAAAATTTTTGCTAATAATATAATTTTTTGTTTTTATTGATAATGTTTTTTTTGGTTTCCCCAGTATGGCGTCAGTTGTAAATTCCACTTCAGTCACATGACGGAACGTTGCCCGTACTGACTGCCATGTTAACTCCACTCCAATCTTCTCGTCAAGTCTAACCTGCCGATTGCAATTTTGGCCTATTGCGATGTGTAATTGAAAGCACATGCAAACAATTTTGTAGCTTTACTTTGATGGAAAATTCCGCCCCAACTTTCAACAAAGTGCAGCATTTACACAAGTACAGCTATGAATTCTTAACTAGATGACTTGTTTCATAAAAGAGGATCCATCTGTGAAAAAAAACCTCAGTAGTTTCTAGTAGTTATGACTACTCCTATTTTGACCCGCTTGTCTTTGTTTTTGCTTTTTAAAATATGATTATTTCCATCCATTCATCCATTTAATTTTTTATTTTTATTTTTTTCCTTTCTTCCATTTTCTTTAGCGTTTCATCACTGGCCAGTCGTAGGGCACTTATAGAGACACATTCACACGTCACTGCATGGGAACCGAACCCATGCTGCCCGCACCGCCACTACATCATCAGTTATTTCTTGATATGACTCATTTGAGAATGTTGTCATGCACATATTTCTTTCTCCTTGTTGTGTCATTGCGTCCCTGCTCATCTTCCGCCCTCCTTACTAGCCGTCACACTGCTGTCAGTCTCCCTTAGGTGCCCGAAGCCTCCAATTCACACATGACCACGTTCCAAAGAAATGCAAGGAATGCAGGCTTCTCATTGCCCATTTTTCAAGGCCCTGTTTATGCAAGAATGTTATTCTACAAGTGGCTACCTTTGACCAAGCTCTGTTTTGGCATTCACAACATTGACTCATAAGCATTGGTGTTTTCTTTTGCATTTCACCCATGTCGGGGATTTGGCCTAAAATAACCTGTTTGTTCTGTGATTCGTAGCAGCTGAGTTGCTGCTTTTGTCGTTACTGTTCTTTGTAAATTATGTGCATGAGCTGTCATTGTCAGTGATTTTAGATTATTGCCAGAGCCACACAACAATTTTGGTCTGGTTCTCAAAAGAGCACCTGACCTTTTTTTTTTTTTTTTTACTATACCCATCCACCTCGCGGGATGAATTTATAGACTTACAGGATAACATGATCAGCTGATTTGGCGCAGTTCTCAAACTTCTCACCATCAACCATCTCGTGTTGATCGACACAACTTTTCAAGACCTAGCCCAATCTCTGCAAAAAAAAAAAATTAAAACAAAAATTTTTTTTTTTTTGTACGCTTCGCTTTCTTTATGGCCCGTACAGCAAAAATGTTTGATACGTAAATGTGCAGTTACACACTTGAATCTGATGCTCTTTTAATATGTTCAGGGTCCCTGATTATTGCAAAGCATTTTCTCCTGATTTCTTTATTATTATACTAAAACTGCATCATAAGCAACCCTGCAATCGGGTGAATTGTGTTTTATAATCCAGATTGTCTGCCAGGCTATCAAGGTGTCGTAGCCCCTTCAGACCTGCATTTTATCTGCTGGGCAAAATGTGGTTCTTTTTTTGTGTGTGCTGATTTTGGCTGTTTTCCCACATAAGAACAACATGGAATTTTTCTTTTTTTTTTTTGGGTGGGGGGGTGGTCATGTTTTTAGTTGTTATAGTGGACGCCAGGATAATATGGCTGTAACGTGATCCAATCGTGAACCAGAAGTGTTGACATCATCCAAATGATGCGTTTTATTGGTTTAGACATGCAAATATGTCTTGTCCACTGCGACCATCTATAATTCGGAAGTTTTTTTTTTATGTGATTGGATGAGCAAATTGAGGAGCGTGTGTGCGTGCGTGTATGGATTCAGAAGGCAGACAGTTAAGCCGACTTGTTGAATGTTGCTGTTTTTCATTTTGGTGTGGTTACGACAGAGTAACTGTTCATTGTCTCAACAGAGGTTGTTTATTGACCACGGCTCATCTTTTTTTCAGCATTTGAATACAAGCTTCAGCACTGGACTGACGACAACAGTGACTAGTCGACCTCGTCGCAATATTCTTCCCATTTACAATGGCGTAAAAAATATCTGAAATCATGCCAACTATTTAGCACACACACACGCAAACAAAAATAGGTTATACGCTGAAAAACACAAATGGAGAGAGTTCAGTAGCGTTCATCAGTCAGAAGAAAGTTAGTAGCAAAATAAAAGTTGAATAACAGAGAAAAAGAATATAAAAGAGGGCTGCGGGGGTTTGTGTTGTAACCTGTAGATTTGTGTAAAGCAAAGCTGCTTTAACAATGCCTGTTGTTTTAAGCGACGCTGACATTGGCAAACTTGGAGATTGTTTGTTGCTGACCCCATGTGAAACACACACACACACGCACGCACGCGCACACACAGACTGCAACAGCCCGGCTAAACAAAAGTGAATTGCAGCAGCTCGATGCAAAATGCCACTCAATCCACACAGGAATCAGTTTCACTCAGTTTTTACACAGGTGATCAAGCAGTACATTATCATTTGAAACTATTCCAAAAATAGCTAACATTCATTTTGTAGTATAATAAAATAGGTGAAATTTAGCTTACATTTTAACAAGATGTTTAAAAGCAAACTATGTTTAAGGTTTACATTTAAATTAAAACTTTTTTTTTTATTGGGGTAAAGATTAGCGAGAAAAAAGTATTGTGTGCATTTAAATGTGCTAAAAAAACTGTCAAACCTGTGTGCGGAAGGCATTTTGAGGAAATTCACTAAACTATAACTGGAATTTGGACATGGCACAGAAAATGTGTCACATTTGTTAAGCTTTGTGGAAATAGTTATAAAATCTATATCCGTTTGATTGTTTATTTTGATAAATCAGTTTTTTTCCAACATAAAGACTATTTTATGCAATTTTATTACATGTATTTATTTATTTGTTTAGAAATGTAGGCACACTATTGAGTATATGAGGTAGAGATTTGGAACAAAGCAAGGAATTTAGCATTTCATTCATATAATTTCATACACCAATAAATTATTTTAAAAGTTTGGTAATAATCTTTTCCAAACTTCTATAAATCCATTTTGTTATATGAATTCAAATTACATGTATTAACAACACATACCTGCACTTTTTACAAACATCAGTTTTACTCTCTTAAAACAGTTAAGCGACTCTTTCTCAACAAGTTCAACAAAATATCAATTGAGATACACAGTGAATGGCATGGCAACATCATTTCTTAAGTTGGAAAAGAGCATGTCAGATGATGATTAAAAAAGACCCATAATCACAGTGCATAAAAGAACAGATAGTTTCCTTGTTATTCTATTGACGTGAAATATGTCTACTTACTTGGCTGCTGACGAATAATCCATGATTTGCTTTCAAAAAATCTCAAGTTACTTTCACATTATGTTTTGGGCTATTATCCATCATTACTATCGGTTTTGTAGCATTTGGATAAATGTATGTGGAAAAAAATGTGAAACTATAGTCCTATACGCCTCAGAATTAATCTTGTTAGTTCTGTCAACAGTCAATCACACCAACATCAGGAAATTATACATGCCCATGTTATAACCTTGCCGCCACCCCGTTTGATACATGATGTGGTATGTTTTGCGTCATGAGGGCTTCTTTTCTTTTCCCATCATTCTCATACAAGTTGACATTGTTTAAATAAATCTAATTCCAGAACATTGAGGGTTTTTTTTTCCTTTCTTTCTTACTAAATGTTTTCTGGCAAATTTAAATCTGACTTTTATGTGCATGAATATTGCCAATGGTGGTAGTGGATGTCAAACTTCAACAACATTGCTGTCTGTTACTGTAATTATAATGGCCAATTTCACCTAAAGCAATTACTGCTAGGTCTCCTAACAAACATGACTACATTTATTAATAATCGTATAATGAGTAGCTAGAACTACCTGGACGAGTGATATGGTTCAATTCAATTCAAAATTTTAATTTCATTTCATTCTTAAAAAAAAAAAAGAAATGAAATGGGACAAAAAGAAATAAAACTTATTATATCTGCCCCTGATGAAAAAAAAAGGATCAACACAAAATGAGCAAACAGTCAAGATGCTTTCAATGTAACAATTACACAAAATAATTCATGACCTTGTACTATATATACTGTATATTTCCAATCATTTTGCTTTTATACATTTAAAAAAATATACAAATAGACTGAGATTATTTAGTTTTATAATACAGATTGTTCCACAAACTGACACCTTCAGTATACATTGTTCTTTTTGTTTTGTTCTATATTTAGGTTTGGAAAAAAATATTTGTTTCTATTAATTTGTACTCTCCTTTTTTAAATTTGATTTGCAGGTAAATTAGGAAAATTCCATGCAGTTAAACTCCATCAATTCTAAAGTTTATTTAACCTGGTCGCATACAATGTTTTCCAATATTTTAGAAAGCTGTGAGAGTAGAGATATCGGTCTATAATTTAAAAAAAAATCTTTCTTATTTACTTTTTTGAAGAGAGGGACTACTTTAGCTATTTTCATTTGTTCTGGGAAAATTACTATTATAAATGACAAGTTTCAAATGGACGTGAAAGACTCTATAATCACGTCTATGATTTGCTTTATCAGTGACATATTCATGTCAGTGTAATCATTTGATTATTTTATTTTTTTACTAGCAAAAAGTTTTGAACTATGTTCAAGATTTCACTAGTATTTTATTTTTTTACTAGCAAAAAGTTTTGAACTATGTTCAAGATTTCACTAGTTTCTATGGCCTTAAGAAAAATACTGTTACATTGCTTGGTATGATTCCATAATCAATTTTATCATTTGGGATATTTTGTGATAATCTTGGGGCAATATTCACAAAGTAGTCATTGAATTTGTTTCCAATTTCCTCTTTGTCATGAAATACCAAATGGTCCTTAATAAACTAATTTGGAGAGATTGGCTTTATCTTGCCTTTGTTCAAGGCTTTATTTGTTATCCCCCAAGTATATTTTGTACTACATTTATTTTTCGCTAATTAGGTGAAGTAATCAATTTTTTGTCTTCTTAGAATGCATACAAGTTTACCAATCAATACCAATCAATATTAAGAGTGCGTATCTCCAATATATTGAATTTTAATTCAGCATTGTTGCTGAAGGAGAAATTGTAACTAATCACTTCAGACAGCTAGCGAGTACTGTATTTCTACCGATAAGTATCCTATATAAATGGGCCGGGTTTTTTTTCTCTGTAAACCCTGCGAAAAGGGGACTTTTGGATTCCACACTGGGTGGGGTTTAAAAGTTAAATGGCCAGTGAGGAGCACAGCAGTGGTGAAAGTGTGCATGTTTTACTCTTCACACATGACAAGGAGGGTTTGGGGGCGGTGGTGCAGGAGGGTCGTGCGACTGGCGTGACGCCCGCTGGCACCGTGCCCACATCTCCGGCTGCTGCGGCGCTCCGTGTCATGGCCGGGACTCCCTACCAGGGCTTTCCCCAGAATTCCCCCTTACACACACACACACACACACACACACACACACACACGCACACACACACACTCACAAACACAAACCATACTGTACTTCCCATGTGTCAACATTTAGTTCATACGATGTGTCTCGTGCACAAGGTTGGTTTTGTATGTTACACCTGACTTTTAAAAATTGATTATGCAGCATGTCATATAAACGGCACTATATAGGTATGAATAACAAAAGAGCAAAAATATTATTGTAGTTATCCATATTGCCATATTTTTATTTTATTTTTGTGAACATAATTTATGCGATGTAGTCAGTGAGTGTAAAAAAGTCTACATACCCGTGTTCAAATGCCAGGTTTTTGTCATATAAAAAAAAGGGACCAAGATAAATCATTTCAAAACTTTATCCACCAACTAATTGCTAATTGAAGAACATGAAATAGTTCAAACTTAAGTGTGATTTTTTTTTAAAACTAAAACAATATTGTATTTGTTTGCACGAAACATTTCCTTTGGAATTATGATCCAAAAAGTCAGCCATGGTTTCATCGAACCATAACACATTTTCCCACATGTTTAACAGAGATCAAATGTTTGTTTGTTTTCTTTGAAAGATTGTCTTCTATCTTACCATGCTACACCTTAGCCCAAACACATGAAGAAGACAGGAGATTGTTGTCACTTGTACTAAACCGAATAAAATGAAAAATGAAAAAATGATTCCAATCCACAAAGCTTGGGACAAATACAAGTTCGGAAATCTGTCTCCCTTCTACTAAATTCTCCAAAATTCTTGAAAAATGTTTCAATAAAAGATTAGATGAATTCATAGAAAAGCATAAAATACTTTCTGATAATCAGTATGGATTTAGAACAAAGCGGTCAACTGCACTAGCTTTAACAGAATTTAGCGAAGAAATTACTGATTCCATAGATAAAAAGAAACTTACAACAGGACTGTTTGTCGATTTACAAAAAGCATTTGATACTATAAACAATGACATATTGATTAGTAAATTGGAGCGTTACGGTATTAGGGATACAGCCTTGAATTGGATCAGCAGTTATTTACAAGAAAGACAACAGTTTGTAGAGTTGGGGGAATTTAAATCAAAATGTTTGGACATGATATGTCGTGTACCCCAGGGGTCAGTGTTGGGGCCTAAAAAACTGTTTATGTTGTATATTAATGATTTATGCAATTTGTCTCATTAACTGAAGTTTGTGTTATTTGCAGATGACACAACTATTCTGGTTTCTGGTGAGAAAATGCAGCTTATTTTGGATACTTCCGAATTTAAGAAAGTAAAAACATGGCTTGATAAAAATAAGTGCTCAATAAATTTAAACGAAATTTGTTGTGTTTGGTAGTGATAAAATAGGGAACTGCGCAAGATTGCAAATTGAAGGTGTAGAAATCGAAAGAGGTAAATGAGATAAAATTCCTGGGGGTAATTGTTGATGATAAAATCTGCTGGAAACCACACATTAAATATATTGGATCCAAACTTTCTAAAAGCGTCCCCATTCTGACAAAAGTCAAACATTTTCTCAACCAGAAATCATTACACGTTCTGTACTGCTCTCTCGTTTGACCATATTTGGATTATTGTTCAGAAGTTTGGGGAAACACCTACAAGATATCATTACAACCTCTGTTTCTGAGCTAGAAGAGCAGTCCATAATGTAGGCTATTTCCACCACACCAATACACTGTTTCTACAATCTAAAACTGTAAAATTCTTTGATCTTGTGGTATTCAATACTGTACAATTGGTGTATAAGGCTAGAAATAATTTACTGCCGGGCAATATTGAAAATATGTTTTCAGAGAGACAGGGAGACTACGGTTTGAGGGGAATACATCATTTAAAGACAAAGTATTCAAGAACAACATTGAAGCATTTTTGTACATCTGTATGTGGAGTGGAGGCTGAGTACTGATTTACAACATTGTACAAACATAGACCAGTTAAAAGGAAATCAAAATCAACAAAATCAACATTTTTGAAAAGTATAGGGAAGAGAATGTGCTTGTCAATAAAAAGTAACATTGGTTGTTGTTGTTGTTTTTATCGTTATTATCGTTGTTATTATTATTATTATTATTGGTAAAATATATATATGCATATGTAAAAGTATTATAATATATGCATAAGGTACTGTACACTGTTCAATATATTCACTATTAATAATTACTCTAATAACCTTTGTTATTGGCAATCAAGATACATTAGCTGTATATTAGCAGTTTTTTTTGTTTACTATACATACCTACTATTTATTGTGTAACGGATATTAAAGGGGTAGGACCTGATAAGTTTATACTTCTTCCTACTCTTTTTCCAACATGTATGCGTAAATGCGCAGCTTATGATTGGGTGATTGTGAAACACTGCGAACATTTCTTATGTTGCTTGCGTTGCTTTAATGTTTGTTTGTTGTTTTGTATGTTTTGTGTATTTTGGACTTTTATAACCAGACTGTTTTTGTTTTTTTAATATATATATATACATGTTTAGAATAAAATGAATTAAACAAACTAAACTAAAAAAACAGCCAGACATTCTTACAGCTACTTTTTTTTTGTATCTTGCTGTCAGTTTTGGAGGGCATCCAGTTCCTGGTGATGTCATCATTGTGCCATATTTTCTCCACTGGATGCTATATTTATTGCCTTTGAAATTCATCCATACTCTTCTTCTGACTGATAGTTTTGAACAGTGACAACGCCCCAATGCTATGGAACCTCTCTGCGCACCATGACTTTTGTTGTAAAATATAACAAAAATGTAAGCGAAGGCTTACTAGAGCAGTTGAACTTTATTTGGGGTGGCAGTTAAAATGGTGGCATGTTTAATATTAGTTTGAAGTGATTTGGTTAATTTGCCATTTGTTATAAAAGGGCACACTTATGCAACCACATTTATCAGATATATAATTTTACTTGTCCTGTCTGAACGATTTCAATTATAATTAAATTGATTATGAAAAAATATGAAACTATTTATCTTGGTCTTATTTTTTGTATTATTATCACAAAATCTCAGGATTTGAATAAGAGTGTGTTGACATTTTATTTATTTTATTGTATTATATAATAATGTACCATTGTATTTGTATGTTTTCCCCAAATCAAATTCATTTTACTTTTCATTACATAAGTAAATGTAAACAAGGTCAATGATCATGCAACAACAATTACGTAATTTTTATATAATTTTGACATTTTGACAAAAAAAGGAAAACTATTCTAAATTATTTATTATTTTTGTTTATTTGTCTTAGTGCACATATTTCAGGGTTTGTAATGTGTTAAAGGGTAATAAGGTGATTTAAATGTATTAAATGTTTTTTTGCAAGGTATTCATTCAGCTACCGTAATTGTTTTAAAAGATTTATCTGCTAAACTTAAACTTAAAATATGGGCTTTTTCTCCCCCCTTTCTTGCTAAACCTTTGCAAGAAAAAAGTTTGTAACTTATTTGTATGTTCCTGGACCTGCAGTGTTGACATAGTGGGTTAAATCAACTTGAAGTTGAGTCAATTATTATCATCGGTGCAAAAGCAACGTCAGTTCATTTTGGGTCACAGCAGCGGGCTGACGTCAGGAAGCGGCTGGCGGCCAGTGGCGGAAGTGTCCCGCTGTGACGGTTTGCCACGCCCCCTCTCAGTCAGACCACAGCGTGGTGGACTAACTTTAGCCAGAACGGTTTTAGTGGCCACATCCCATGCCGACCGGTAGGAAGGCTATTAAGAGTTTGGCAAGGAACAACCGCACACTCTTCCTCTTGGTCGCCACCCTGCATGTGCTGAGCGCCACCGGGGGTCAGAGGATGTAAGTGGGAGAGGAAGTGAAACCTGGCTGAGGAGGGGGCTACATTGTTGGCTTGAATACAGAGACCTCTGTGCACTGCTGACTTCCTCACTTTAACATCTGCAATTCAATGAACAGAAGTGTAATATTGTTATAGAGTGTAGTTAAATGTGGTTTTTATGTACATGTCGACTTAGTATTAATTACTGTAATTCTTGATAATTCAACTTTTAATGCAATGCCACTGTATCGTTTGTCTCTAAAATCAGCATGAAAGTATAGCAGGAGTTCTTACAGAAAGGAAAAAACTTGAAACATTTGGGAGATTATCGACATCATTTTCAGGTTATGGTCGAATTTTTCCAATCAAAAAAATGGAAATAATCTATTCCAGGGTAAAACTCTTGCCATTACTAAAACATTTGTACAGTCAACAGAGGTAGGCAGTAACGAGCTACATTTACACCGTTACATTTACCTGAGTAACTTTTGGTAGTTTTACCACACAATACTTTTTACTTTTACTTGAGTCGACGTGGGAAGAAGAAACGCTACTCTTACTCCACACTCTACACTCGAGTCGTTACCCGATTGACCATCTTTTCACGCAAGCGCTCCGCTTGACTGGATGTCTGGAAGCATTTCCGCCGACACGTTGCTTATATAAATATCGTGGCGGCCGTGGCTCAGGGTGTAGAGACGATCGTTCAGAAACCAGAAGGTCGGCTGTTTAAACCCGCTCTCCCCAAGTGTCGTTATGTTCTTGGGCAAGGCACTTCACACACGCACTGTTAATCGAGTTCAAAAAGTTATTTTAAATTTTTTTTTTATGATTTGAAGATGCCAGCATTTGCAGATAATTTTATGTTTTTGTCTTTCTGATGACATTGTTTTTAAAAATAAATCAGACTTCATGTTCCAGCAGTTACTCAGTACTTGAGTATTCTCTTCAGCGAATACTTTTTTACTTGTACCTGAGTGATTTTTTGATGGCTACTTTTTACTTTTACTTGGCTAATATTATTTTGATGTAAAGCTACTCTTACTTGAGTACAATTTTTGGCTACTCTACCCACCTCTGATAGTCAATGTTTTAAGTCAAAGTAACTATCATGCAATTGTAACTACGAATGAGCGAGTATCAATACCAGGTCTAAGTATTAGGAATTAAGAATCGGTACTTGCGACGGTGGCCAATAACAGTATTGTTACCTCTTGTAGCCGTTTTACGATTAGGAATTAGAAATGAGAAATTATAAGAATAGAATATTGCCATTAATTTCATGTAATTTTAAGGGAAATTCTATATTGGGATTTACAGGTATTTCTTTAAAACGATCTGACATTATTTTTGGCAAATTTTATGTATTAAAAGTACTAGTGGTATCAGTACTGTGCAGTATTGTATCAAAACAAAACTGTTCAACCCTGTGCATATGATGATCCATTTTTTAACATTCTTATTGGTCATACTCGTATAAAAATATACCACTCGCTGGTAATAGTAAAACTAAGTTTAACGTTAAAATGCACAACACTTACATATGACAGCTTCACGCTTATTGCTTTGTAATCTGTTTTTCCGTTTTTCTTTTAATACACTTTTTGTTGTCTGCTTCCTTTTGGAATAAATGACCCAATTTGCAGTTTCTCTGCGGATGAAAAGGGCAAAATGGATTGAAATATTTACATTTATATTCTTGGGTTCTTCTTATGTGTGTGCGGTGCAATGTGCGGTCGTAAAAAGACAGCCTTCCTGTAGGTCAAAGGATCACTGCCAATGGCGGACCTCCTTCCCCCTCCTAGGTGGCTGCTCCTTTTCAATGGGTTCACTAAAGCCTGACCTCTCGCCTGTCACACTAGACTTATTTGACTGCTGCAAAGACCCTTGACTCCACCGCTGCACGCAACTCCTCTTTTCCCTCCTTTTTATGCTTTATCCCATTTCCGCTATTATTTACATGCTTCAGCTTCACACTAAGCCCTTTAGTCTATGTGCATATATTTTTCATTTAATCCAAACTCACTAAGGCTACATTTTTGTGATTTTTGTAAAGTTGTGCATACAAATGTTGGTGTAGCTGCAAAAATGTCCCAAAGCACTCTAATGTTTGCCAAGTCAGTAGGTGGCAATGTCCCCTCATAAAGACACAATACAGGTGTTCCAAAGCTAAAACTGTCTTCTAAATACATTTTTTTTTTTATTACTATATGAAGGTATTTAAAACACGATGTTTGTAAGTAATGTGACTGTTGGATGCTTTAGTTTTTTTTGTTTTTTGAGAAAGCTCAGTATTGTTTATTCGGTAATCTTACCGATTTGACATATCATCATTGCTCTCTTTTTTGTATGTACGTGTGCGGGTCTGTGTGTGCATATGTGCGTGCGTGGGAGTGTGTGCTCATTAATTCACCTAAAACCTCTTAAAAATCCCATACCGTTCACCCAAACCGAATATTTCAGAATCCCGCTAGAGTCGTTCAGTTGTCAGGAGACCCGAGGAAGGATCAAAGAAAAGAAAGAAAAGTGAAATCCAGCACCGACCAGACATCACCTACTACCCACCGGGTTACCATGTTGGATGCATTAGTAATGTAGTAAATAGGCACTTTGTTGGGGAAAATAATGTGAGTGCAGTGTATAGCAGCTACTTCCTGGTTCATGGATGCTGACATGCAGTTGTGCCTGAAAGTTTACTTACCTTTGGGGTATGTAAATTTATGAGCATAATTGCAAATGTACAAAAGATAAACGTAGCTTAACGACACAAAAAAATGCTATGAATCGTCACCAAAATTCACATGCATCTCTACTCATGTCAACTTCAATCTCTGAAAATATCAAAATAATTGCCACAGTATTTTGGATTGTATGTGCATTCAAACTTTTTCTCACAATACAGTGTGCTCATAGGTTTACATAATACTAGAGCAGTGGTTCTCAATCTTGGTCCTCGAGTACCCCTATCCAGCCTGTTTTCCACGCCTGTGTCCAAATTCATAAGACTGGATCAGGTGGGGCAGGTTTCCACATGATTCAAAATCAGCAATAGCGCAAACGGTGAATTGCCAACTTGTTTGCGTTTACATATATTAGCTAGCAACTACTTACTGGCAACTGGTTGATTGTCTGTGTGTGCCCTGTATTGGCTGGCAACTGGTTCACGAAGTACCCTGCCTGCTGCCTGGAGCAAGCTGGGATAGGCTGCAGTTCCCCGCGACCCTTGTGAGGAATAAGCGGCTCAGACAATGGATTGTTGGATGGATACTTACTGGCCAAGAGAATTATTTATAATGTTGGTAATTGGCAAACTGGACTGTACCATTTTCAATTCTGGGGTGGGTGGTGAGAAGTTTTGGAACACTTTAACTGTGAGAATAGATATTTTAACAAAGGGTCAAAACTCTTGAAGTGTTTTTGTTAGTCTCTCTTTTGTTAGTTTGTTTTATATTGGACTTCCATTTGCTTTTGAGGGCAGAGCTAGCAGATTTGTTGTAGCACAGAAGACGAAAATGGGAAGGAAAAAAATCCCATGTTCACAATTTTATCGAACCATAATGTTGCTTTTCAGTGAAAACTGACTAATTGACGAGCCAACTGTACAAATCCTTATTGACGTTTAAACCTAATTACTACTATTACCTAATCACTAATCATCTTCCGGACTACAACGCTCTGTGACAGTCCTCGAGATCCACTGTCCTGCCAACACACCTGATTCGACGAACAGGATCATAATCTGGCTTCTGCAGATCTTGCTGATGAGCTGATCATTTAAACGCTAGTAGTGCTGATGTTTTGTGATATCGAGAACATATTTATCATAACTGTTGTTTGATACAAGACGTACCACATCACAGCACTTGTGTTGCTTTATGACATTGTGTCGTAGCATTTGCCGCAGTATGCTACAAGTGTGTTAGATTGTTTTAACAAAAATGAGACTGATAGCACGGTCACTTGCTAAATATGCAAGTCTATCCTCAAATCAATAAAAACACAAGCAAAATCTAAACAAAACAGTAAAGCAAAAAAATGCTTGTTTTCTGTTTTGTTTTGTTTTTGTTTGTTTTTTTCGGTCTGCCTACCCTCTCATGTCTTAACAACATATAATGCTGTGGAACAAAGGCTCACACAACTTGTTGAAAAGAAACATGCGCTGGGCTTCCGCTATTTACAACAAATATATTTAGCGTAGTATTGAGTTGTATTTGTAATCATTTATTTGTATTTGTTTTCTATGTCCGTGAAAATATCTCTTCATAGTTGTGCTTAAAAGTTTACATATCCTATATGTAAACTTATGAGGATACTGTATGGTGACTAAAAGGTTGAATGCCCATAAAATCCAAAATACTGTGGCAATTGTTTTGATATTTTCAGAGATTGAAGTTGACATAAGTAAAGAGGTGCATGTGAATTTTCGTGACGATTCATAGCATTTTTGTGTTATTAAGCAGCGTTTAGTTTTTGTACATTTACAATTGTGCTCATAAGTTTACATACCCCAAAAGTAATGTAAAGTTTCAAGCACAGCTGTACATTAATTTGGTCTGTGGTGCAAAAAAGATTGAGGACCGCTTGTACTATGCTGAAAAAACTATCAAGGATGTCATCAACTAATTGATTTAGACTCGACTTACATCATCATTAACTACAAAAAAATGTTTGTCAGGTACTTTTCTACTCTCTCTCTCTCTCTCTCTTTTATTATTATAATTTTTTATTTGTTAAATTTGATTTATTAATTTATTTGGGTGGTAGTGGTAGTGGTTGTTTATTTAATAGTAAAATATTTTAAAAAATCAATTACCTTTCAATATGTAAAACTTGAAAAATAAAAAATAAAATAAAATTTATTTTATATGAGCCAGAGAGGAATAGTAAAAATACAGGTTTAACATTTTACAATTACTTAGTTAATATTACAAAAAAACAAAACAAAATGGGAATCTAAGTTCTTTGCAACAACAGTAAATATATACATTCAAAATAATTGATGCAGTTGTTTTTCTAGGACGTAAAGCCTGCCGCACGATAAGCTCGAAGTTTGAACCCACGTTGAACTCAAATTTGGAAGAGGACATGACATGAACAAAGAGAATAATTTGATTCAAATGACTCATTTGAATGTACCCAACATGGTCTGTAATGCTCGCTACATGTTGGCCACAATCTTTTGCTATTTTAACCGTGGTCACCAGTAGTATATCCAAATGACAATGTCTATATCCCTTAACGATGGTGAAGCCGTGTACATTCCAGCATGATTCCATTAGTTGGGGGAAGACCACCACCGACACCTCCCTCAGCCGTGCGCTGATTGTCTAGCTTGCGCCAATACTTCATAAACTATATTTGTTTGGTTTGGCGGCGCAAAAATCTCGCTCGTTTCCAAACCCGGAAATGTATGCGTCCCGGCGTCGTTCTCGACCGGACCAGGACCAGGTATGTGGACCCTGCGGGCCGGTGGCCGTTGGTCTCTCGCCGAGCCAGATGTCTGGTGTAGTACCAAGACTGAACTGTGAGAGGCAGCATGCTGCCACAGGGTATCTAGACTGCTGGATAATACAAAGAAGAAAGTTTGGCAATAAACGAAGAAACAGAAGAAGCTAAGCTAATGTGAGCAATAAAAGAATAGATTTTTCAAAAACATTAAAACAATTGAAGTACACTGTTCAACCAAAGTAAATTTGGACAAAACTTCGGACAGTTACATGTTGAACTGAGTGAATGCGCTTAAGATACATGTTTGTGGAGCATGTTCACATCCTCAAAGTAATACACAACCCCCACCCCCTGCTCTCTGCTGCTCTACCACCACCAACCCCTCCGTCACCCCCCTTGCCTGACTACCCCCTCCTAATAAGAGCGGTTGTTGTCACCTAAACTCCACACGGTGAACTCAGCCTCTATATTTAGGCTGTTCGTAAAGTTTAGTGAAGCAGCGCCTGCCGCCCCACTGAGCCAACCATTCTTTGGCCGATGTGGCTTTGCCCGCGTCAACCAGGCTTCATCCGCTACAGTTGTTTGCACCATCATCAACATTATAAAGCATCCGATAAACATTTCACTCCCTTCCTCACATGCATATGGCGAAGGTCGGCATCAGTGGGGTTAATAGCAGTCACTCAGCATGCGGGAGCTGTGGCGGGCGGGCACGCGGTGCAGTGCAGAGGATGACCTCTGACCCTGCTGGAAAGGAATGTGGAAGCTCTTTCATCCAGGACAGAAACCAAAGACACCCAGGCGGAAAGTGGCGGTTCAATGCTGCTTTCAGCCTTCCTGATTAGGGGAAGTTAGCAGCGCTTCCAGCGAACGTACGTACGCAGCCAACGAAGCCATTTTGGAAGCAAAGTTCCTGGTCAAGCTTTTGTGATGAGTGCTTGTGCGATTAGATGATGGGAAAGGTCGCGGTTCTGTTGTTTGTGCTGAAGCT